>NC_069726.1:901291-936291 GCF_027358585.1 Pangasianodon hypophthalmus | reverse complement strand
TCAGTGATTAGTCTTTAGGTACAGTGCTGATCAGTGATTGGTTGCTTGCTTTACACACTGGGGGTGAGTGGATTGAACCTGCTCTCTCAGCTCATATAACCAGAAGCTGTGATGTGAGCTGGAGAGCTGGAGAGCTGTATCATGTTCAAGACATTCGCTGCTCAGAAATTCAATAGATTTGGCGCTAATCTCTATTTTGAAATACAGTTACTAACAAAATGTACAGAATGCTGCAGAACTGTGGCATGTCATGGACACATCAGTACATCGTCACTCTCCCGTCATAATACGAGGCTGTGTACACAGGCAGTGTGTTTGGGCAAACAGTCCTTTTTTAATGCACAATACTGTGATGATATTGTGTAAGAAATGTAAGCGATTAGCGTAAACCGAAGCCCCGTCTGATGGAGAACCGCAGGATTAATGTCACATGCTCACTGATGGGTTTTGTTTTGAACTGCAGAAGAATGTTCTGAGAACCAGCGAGCGCTGAAATGAATAACACACACCAAGAGATTTATAAATTACTTTCCAAATGAATAAACCGAGCTCTGATCTTACATAAATCCCCCCCCAAAAAAATCCCGTCTGTTTTCCTCATGAGTGTAAAAGGACACGGAAATGAGCAGCGTGTGATTATACGATAATAAATCACCAGCGCTATTATAAAATCCAATAATAAAGTCCAATAATAAAGTCTAATTAAACTGTAAATTCAAAAGATAAAATCCATAAATCTGTCTAACTGTCTGTCTATCCTTTTTATAAGTCTATGTCTCTATCTGTCTGTCTATCTGTCTATCCTTTCAGTTGGATAGCTGTCTGTCTATCAGTCTGCCTCTGTCTACATCTGTCTCTCTATACTTTTGTCTGTCTTTCTCTCCAGTTATCTGTCTGTCTGTCTCTTATTTTATCTGTCTGTCTTTTTATGTTTCTAGCTGTCTGTCTAGCTATTGATCTATCTAGCTATCTGTCTGTCTCTTATTTTATCTGTCTGTCTGTCTGTCTCTTATTTTATCTGTCTAATTGTCTATCTGTCTGTCTATCTAACTGCATGTCTATTTAACAGTCTGTCCATCTATCCAACAAAAGGACAGATATCTGTCTATCTGTCTATCCTTTCAGTTGGATAGCTGTCTGTCTATCAGTCTGCCTCTGTCTACATCTGTCTATCTATACTTTTGTCTGTCTTTCTCTCTCTCTCTCTTGCTGTCTGTCTGTCTTTTTATGTTTCTAGCTGTCTTCTAGCTATTGGTCTATCTATCTAGCTATCTGTCTGTCTGTCTGTCTCTTATTTTATCTGTCTGTCTGTCTAGCCATACTTCTAGCTAATTGCACACTGTATCAGAGTGTCTGTCTAATTATCTGTCTAACTGTCTATCTGTCTGTCTATCTAACTGCATGTCTATCTAACAATCTGTCCATCTATCTAACAATCTGTTTGTCTCAATGTCTCTCAGTGTTTACACACACCCTTATCCAGAACGACTTAGAGTAATGAGTGCTGAAGTTAAGTCTGTCTGTGTATCTGTTCTGCTGTTTGTGTCTGTCTAACTGTCTATCTGTCTATCAGTTGGATAGCTGTCCATCTATACTTTTGTCTGTCTTTCTCTCTAGTTACCTGTCTGTCTGTCTAGCTATTGGTCTATGTAGCTATCTGTCTGTCTCTCAGTTTATCTGTCTATCAGGCTAGCTATGATTCTAGATAATTATCTAAGTATCTGTCTAACTGTCTATCTTTCTGTCTATCTAACTGCATGTCTATTTAACAGTCTTTCCGTCGAACAATCTGTCTGTATAACTGCGTCTGTCTATATAATAGTCTGTCTGTCTCTCTAACTGTCTCTCTGTCTGTCTGTCTGTCTGTCATTTATATTTCACATTAACAGTGTTTACACACACCGTTATCCAGAAGAACTTAGAGTAATAAGTACTGAAGTTAAGTCTGTCTGTGTATCTGTTTGTGTCTGTCTGTCCTTTTATCTGTCTATCTGCCTGTTTTTGCTAAACACAGAACAGAACTGTGTAATGAAATCCACTTTTGGTCTCTCTAATCCTAAACACACACACACACACACACACACACACACACGCACAGAGTGATTTTTTATAAACATGTGTTCAGTATAAATCTAAATTAGCAGAACATCTTTTTTACAGTCAGAGATATGAAGCATTATAAAGCAGATTATTGTTCAGATATTTATATTTAAAATCATTATTGCTTTAAACACGATTATTCAATAACCGAGGAAGTTTAAAGTTTTTAAAAAATAAATCACAGGAAACTTATTTAAAGTTATTTACATCCAAAATCACCACGTTTGGTCATTAGATGCTTCAAACTAAATCAAAAGTTATATATATATATATTTATAAAATTCCAGATATCAGGTTTATTTTTCTAACAGAAATATGAATTATTATAACCGAGACCTGGCTTTGCGTTATAATGCTGAAGACTGAAATGTTCTCCGCTCCACTCTGAGGTTCCTCAGCGGTTCTCCGAGCTTCCGCTGGTCAGGAACGTGTGCAGTGAAGGAACGGGAATAACGGAATACAAACTCGTAGAAACTCCGGATAATAAGAAAAAGAAATAGTTTTATTTTTGGTTGATCTGCACTCCTCACCTTCACCTTCAGGTCAGAGAAAGCTCCCAGGAGCAGAAAGAGAACCTCGCCCACCCTCAGAGCCTGGGGTCAAAGGTCACAGACATCAAGGTGACCCCTGTAACCTGTGTGTTGGCACCCGGGACGAGCGGGAGCGCCGGGGATCTGAACACATTCCCACTGTGAGGAGAGACAGACTCAGCTTCTACTGCAGCTCTTCTAAAGAGAGTCAATGATTCATAGCTTCCACATGGAGACTTTCTGATAGGAAAACTCCTCTGTTACTGGGTTCTACATAGAACTTTTAAAGGTTCTCTCTAAAAAGGGAGCAACTAAAGAACTCTTAAGAGTTCCAGATTTAAAGATTTCCCCTTTATTTTTTAGAGAGTACAGATAATAAAGGAAGGTCTAATGACGGTGGATCTGGAGCCTTACTCGCTTTGACAACAGAATATCCAAACCGTATCCCAACATTTTCCAATAAATAGCAGAATTTAAAAAAAAAAAGAAAATTCTAGAAATTGGCAAGAACCTGATATCAGCTGAGATTAGATCGATACCAGCATCTCCACATCACTCCACAGCTTCTTTATCTCCATTTTAGAACAATAAGAAATCTTCTGGAATGATCATTTTAAAACTATTTCATTTTGTTTTTTACAACAGGAGAGCTGGTGCATGGTTTCTGATAGTACCGGTACTCAGAGTTCCTGTTAAAAATGAAAACGGTACACGTAGGAAAATTAGAACTGGACTCCTGGCCAATGCAGGAAAAAAGCACACTGGGGATAAAAATTTCTGGGGATAAAAAGTTCTGGTACAGTTTTAGGGAGAAAAAATAAATTTAACGTCATTAATAAGGAACCCATTAAGGTTCTGTGTATAGCCGAGGGTTTTCCCTTCACAAAAGGTTCTAAGTGGAAACCCATTAGAAGGCTAGAGCCTTGAAGAACACTCCTAGCAGCAAGACTTTCCTGGTTCGGAATTCTTAGCTTCCTAAAAAAGTCCTACTTGGAACCATCTCATGTTTGTTCCACTGGAGGGACAAACCGAGCACTTTATTGTTCTAGATTTAAATCTTGTTTTTTGTTTTTTTCTAAGACTGTGCTTTGTGCAGTGTAAAAAGGTCCAAAGTGACCAAAATATAATTGTGAAAGTGTTTTACAATGTAAAGCTTCCCCAGGATTTTTTCAGGGATCTCATCAGGAACACTTGAAGAACCTTCCAGGTTTTTTTGATTCACGCATTCTAGCAGCTTTCTTCAGTTAGCTCCTTAAACCAGAAGGTTTCCTTTTTCCCAACAAAAAACATTTAGGAAGCTAGAAGCATTTACCATCCATAGGAACCCTCGAGGAACCTGTTTGTTTCTCTCAGAGTGTACACCTCAGTGGGAGTCCCAGCTGACCTGCAGTACTCCGGGGCAGAACGTGGTTCTCTGGAGCCCCTGTGGCTCAGCTCTGGTGTTTATTGCAGGTCAGTGTGAGGGTTAAAGGCCTGTGGAGGCCTGAACATCAGTGTTATCTTCTCAAAGCTAATCTGCACCAGACTCCTGAAGATCCAGCAGCGTTAAATCAGCAGTGACGACTCGACTCGTGCTGAGACCTGGGGGTTTGTGTGACCAGAGATTTTACTGATACTCCGGACTCAACGCAGACGCACGACTCAGGCCACGAACACTGAAGAAAACGGGAAAATGTCAAACTCAGTTCCTACAGAGTCGTCTTACTGTGGACTCCTTCTCTTAAAGTTTTGTTTTATTTGGTGAGATTTGATTGGATTGTAAGAAAAGTGGGCGTTCCCAAATTAACATAAATTAACATAAATAAGTAAAATACTGATATATATACAGAGGGATGTGATGAAGCGGAGTTACTGTTTACACCACAAAGTTATTACTGTCCTCTAACAGCACGTGTTTTATTCCTCTTACACCACAGCAATCTCCCAACTATTACAGTTTTATTTATAAGGAACGACACATCATACTTTTTATCAGTTTATAGTTACATTAAAGTTAGTTCCTGTTGTCACTTACGTTATAGTAGCTATAAACAGTCATTCTGACTGTTACAAAGCGCTGACACTGGAGACTCCTTCCATCAATGTTAAATAAATATCTTCTTACAGGAAACTTCACCATATGAGTGATTGATTTTTAATCTGTTTATGTGGAGCGTCTGCTGTACACGTCCCTGTGAATGAGCCGTTGCTATAGAAACGATAACGTATTAGAATGAGCGCATTAATATAAACCTGCGCTACTGTCAGAGCTGCTGTTATAGAAAACTAATCAACACCTTCTGACCAATCACAATCCAGAAACGCAGCCACTTGAGTGGTTTTTGTGGTGCGTGATTCGATACGATACAATTTATTTAACGTTACTTTTACGTATATATATAAAACAAGGATCTATTGTTTCTGTTTAACTAAAAATATCCCTTTGAATGTTTTTTGTCCCTCTCGTGTCTCATCGTTCCCTTTTCTAATCACGTAAACTCATTTCCAAAGTCATTGCAAATCGACCGTTTCTGACATCATTACATTTAGTCACGGATTCCGAGCACAAGGTTGATTTCTTTAGCTATCATTTCTCAAAAGAGTTTGGACAATCATTTTTTATTTTAGTTCACGTCAACAAAATTATGAATTATTTTTGGCGGAGATTCCAAAGACATAAAATCCTTAAACATGTTTTACAGTCAGGCAACTTTTGGCCCAAAACACACTGTGCCTACAGTCAGCCATATTTGGCCTGGAGTCGTCTAACTGGCAAAAACACGTCCTTTTCTCTTGAAGCTGAGAGAGAAAGAGAGAGAGAGAGAGAGAGAGAGAGAGAGAGAGAGAATGCTGCAGCACTCTGTGTTTCACTCGAGAACAAGAGCAGCTTTTATTTTTCCATTCTTTTCAAGTCCAAACCTAATTTACTGCAGAAAGAGGCAGCGAGTGACGAGGAGACGACGCTGTCGTGTGAGACGAGGCCCGGTGTTGCACTCAAGAGCTTTAGTTCTCACACGGCACCGCACACGTCCCCGTCCTCGGCCTGCTAATAATTTACAAAAAAACGCAGAAACAATTCGGCCAAGCAGGAATGTGGACAAAACCACGGAGCTCTTTGATGAAGGGGAAAAATCGGAGCGTCAGGTTTCGCAAACACGGCAATTCCGAAGCATTTAGTGACGGATATCAGATTTTAATGCACTAAAACTGGATTTGTTTTGGGTTTTTATTAAGTGCAATATCCTTTAGAATTAGGAATGGAAATTTAAAACTGTGCACTGCATTATGGGTATTCTGTGGGTGTGTCCCAAACCAAATAGACTATTTACTATATAGGACACACAAACACCACCATCAATCCACTGTGGGCGTGTCCCAAACCACACAATCTGTTCACTATATAGGGCACACAAACACCACCATTAATCCACTGTGGGCGTGTCCCAAACCAAATAGACTATTCACTATATAGGGCACACAAACACCAACATTAATCCACTGTGGGCGTGTCCCAAACCAAATACACTATTCACTATATAGGGCACACAAACACCAACATCAATCCACTGTGGGCGCGTCCCAAACCACACACTCTGTTCACTATATAGGGCACACAAACACCACCATTAACACACTGTGGACATGTCCCAAACCAAATAGACTATTCACTATATAGGGCACACAAACACCAACATCAATCCTCTATGGGCGCGTCCCAAACCACACACTCTGTTCACTATATAGGGCACACAAACACCACCATTAACACACTATGGGCGCGTCCCAAACCAAATACACTATTCACTATATAGGGCACACAAACACCAACATCAATCCACTGTGGGCGTGTCCCAAACCACACAATCTGTTCACTATATAGGGCACACAAACACCACCATTAACATACCGTGGACGTGTCTCAAACCAAATACACTATTCACTATATAGGGCACACAAACACCAACATCAGTCCACTGTGGGCGTGTCCCAAACCACACACTCTGTTCACTGTATAGGCCACGGTTGCTGAAGAATGTGGATTAGGACACACCCCTTGGGTTGTTCCCGCTGTGTCACACTTGAGTGTGCAGTTATTCAGTAACTATGAGCTAATGCCTAAAACTCTCATCTAGGGCACTTCCTGTCTGCGCCGCCTGTCGCCTTTTCTCCTGATAACGTCGCTCAGATTAAAAGCTTTTCTCACAAAGCTGAAATTTCCACGCCGCTGTGAAGCAGAACGAAACAAAAACACCGAAGCTGCTGTTACACGAAGAGCTGAGACACAAATCCGCCCGTTACTCTGGATCTTTGTGTATAATCCGCATCATCATACTTCAAATAAAAGTATAAAAAGTGGGAGGAGTCAAGATACATCCAGCGATTTTAATTGGCTTGTAATAACAGCGTGGCTACATCACTAGCACTTTACGCAGCTCGCTAACTTAGATAACTTTAGCTAGCTAATGGAAATCATAACACAATGTTTTTTCTTTTGTAAATGTAACACAATTATGAGTGAAATGAGAAAACAGCTTACTTCTGGATTTTGGTTTCATCTGGCGACATTTGATTGGATTGTTAAAGAAAAGTAGGCGTGTCCAAATGAATATGGTGTGAAATTATTGGCTAATATTGTTTCCTGTCTGTGTTTGTAATGATGATGATGTCGAAAATGTGCATTTTAATAAACGATTACGCAAAAAAAACCTAAAACACTGTGTCTCCGTTACAGCTTTACCTCCGAGTGTTACCAAGCGCTGGCACTGGAGACTCCTTCACCATGTCAGCGATGACGAGCATCGCTGTGAACGAGTTGTTGCTATGGAAACGATAACATATCAGAACGAGCGCATTAGCATTAACCTGCGCTAGTGTCAGAGCTGCAGTTCTAGAGAATGAATCACCACCTGACGACATTCAGCAGCCTGCAGAGGAGTGAATGTTAATGAAACGTGATCACTTCCATGTTTTCTTCGTGCTTCAGAGGTTTCGTCCATCGCGGGGCTCGAGCTCAAGCTGGCAGCCGTTTCTATCTTTTCATTTTTCAATACATGGCCGAAGCCTTTGATCATTTCTTTTCTTTTGTGTGTTTTTTGTGTGTGTGTAATGAAACGCAGTGGATGGAATTAAGCTCATGTGCCGCAGATTCCCAGCCCAGATTAGGATCGTAATGTGATTTGATCGCGGTTCTGTTTTTCACGGACTTTACAAAGCGTCTCCTTAGCAGACTGACATTTAAAAAATGGATTTAAAAAAAAAATACGTCTGGGCAAAATCTTCTGAAAATATTATGAAATGTCGTTTAATGCAGCGTTATTTATGTCCAAATATTTTTTTCGCAGGATTCGATACAGATGGCGTAAAAACATCCTGAGCGGCACGTCTGTCACCGCGCTCACACTGATTACTAGCAGAATCACGTAAACAACAGATTCATCTTCGACCGCAGAGTTCACACGTTTCACAGACGCTTTTCTAAACGAATGGAATCCAAATCGGCCTCGTCCCAAACACCAGCGCTGGATAGAAAACTCTTTATTACAGTGATAGCTGGACTGATTGCTGTGTCTCACCGAAGAGTCGCTAAAAATAGAGAGATAAATCACTGCACAGTGTCTGATTCAGGAGAACGAACGTGTATCCCAGAGCCTCATGTTCCCTCAGTTCTACGTTACAGGAAAGTCAAGGTCAAAGGGTCACGCCTTAGCTAGCTAAAAGACCTTAGCTAGCTAAAACACCTTAGCTAGCTAACACACCGTAGCTAGCTAAAACACCTTAGCTAGCTAACACACCGTAGCTAGCTAAAACACCTTAGCTAGCTAACTAACACACGCAATTTTAAATCTGTCTTCCAAGCCATTTAAATCATTTCAAACTAATTTATTATACACAATTTCAGCTCTTTTTTACTGAACATGGAATAAAATTTCATGTGTGTGTGTGTGTGTGTGTGTGTGTTTGTGTGTGTTTGGACATTAGTCTACTTTTCATGTTGAGAAAAGAAGAGACTGGAACAAAGAGCCCTGGAAAAACAGAGACGTAGGAATACAGAGCCTTTAGAACCTAGAACAATAGGAACGTAGAACCCTGGAAATATACAGTCTGGACAATATTTGGCCCTTGGAACAAGTAACCCTACAAACATAGGGCCCTAGAAATATAGGGAACATAGACTCTTAAGGATGTGTCAGGATGCCTTGGAACAAAAAACAATTGGAATATCGGGCCCTGGGAACAGAGACCCTGGAAAAATAGGGCACTTGAAAGAAAGGCCCTTGAAGCATTGGGCCCTAGAAACATAGGGCCCTTGAAACAAACCACCCTATGAGTGAAGGTCCCTGGGAATATAGAACCCTAGAAATAAAGAACCCTAGAAATATAATGCCCTGAAAATACAGGGCCTCGGGACCCTGGAAAAAATAAGGCCCTAGAAACATAGAGCCTTAAAATAGGGCCCTAGAAATATAGTGCCATTTGAAAAAGAGCACTAGAAATATAGAGCATTTAAAAAAAAAGCCCTAGAAAATAGAGCCTTTTGAAAATAGGGCCCTAGAAACATAGAAGCTTTTGAAAACTAGGACATTTGGGACGCAGACGTAATCTTTTCCGGTTGCTGGCGTCTCGGTATCGTCTGGGCGGAACGTAGGGCACATGGGACCCTCGACCCCTTCTGACCTCAGTGTGTAATTAGTGCTATAAACAGATAATCACACACACACAAACACACACACACACGCACAGAGCTCTCGTCACTAGAAAAGGCTTCTCGATGAAGTGTGCTTGACCAGGAAGGGTGGAAGAGTGAGAGATAAAGAAACACACTCCGTCCCCCGTGGCCCTGAATAAAGCGCGCCCTTCTCCTCGCTCCCTACTGAATAAATGTTTGAACACTGCAGCATTAAAATGAGCGGCATTCGATAAACAGGATGGGGTTTAAATAGGACGTGGCCGCGGGTCCGGATCGAAAGGACGCAGGAATGTTATTTGTTTGTCCAGTGACCGAGGCTGAATTTGTCCGGCGGCTCCTCTGACTCCTGCGACGGCATTGAAAAGGAGGTCTTTAAAATAAAACCCCAGGTTCTGCTGAAGCGCGTCAGCAGCGGACGCCAAAATTACGGCCCAAAAAACCGAGTCAACAAACACGTCTCCACTTTTATTCGCCTCCTCGCTGACCGTGTGTTTTTATTCCTCCAGCAGGAGGTGAAAAGATTTTCAGCAGCTGCTTCCTGTGTCACTGGGGCTGAGGAGAGCAGTGTGCAAATGATGAAGAAGAATCATCTTCATCACCATCATCTTCATCTTCATCATCTTCAGGCTTCTCCAGTAAATATAGAAAATGAACACGTTTAACTGTAGAGTTCTGCACCGGTAATAAAACTGAAACTGATGGAGGGATTAAAGAAAGATTTTTTTTTTAATATCATGTTTTTAAATCTCAGCAGTTTCTCTATGAAGTGATGAAGGAAGAAAGGAAGAAAAAGAAAGTCTGGAGAGAAGCAGGGGCGAAGGAAAGGACACAAAAAAAAGGATGTAGGAAGTAAAAGAAAGGCAGAATGGAGAGGATGGAGAGAAAGAAAGTATGGGTAAAGGGATGAAAAAAAAACAAGCAAATCATGAAGAAGATAAATTAAATAAAAATACAGGAAGAAGAAAGAAAGATGGGAATAAAGAAGAAAGAGGAAGTGTGAATGAAGGGAGACGTGAAAGAGAAAAACTAAGTAAGAGAGATAAAAAAAGAACAGAGGATAAAAAGAAAGAAAGAAAGAAAGAAAGAAAGTTGGAAAAAGATGGAAAGAAAGAAGAAAGTGTGTATGAAGGGAGAGGTGAAAGAGAAAAACTAAGAGAGAGAAAAAAGAACAGAGGATAAAAAGAAAGAAAGAAAAATGGGAAAAGATGGAAAGAAAGAAGAAAGTGTGTATGAAGGGAGATGTGAAAGAGAAAAACAAAATAAGAGAGATAAAAAAGAACATAGGATAAAAAGAAAGAAAGAAAGAAAGAAAGATGGAAAAAAGATAGAGAGAAAGAAGAAAGGGGAAGTGTGTAGGTGAATGAAAAAAGCAAACTGAAAGTGGAGAGAAAGGGATAAATTAGAGATGGAAAGAAAGAGAGAAAGGATAGAAAGGCGAGTGTGTATGTGTGCTGAATCGAAGCTGCTGATTGGTCGGCTGTCGTTATGACATCATCGGCTGTCAGTGTGTTTCAGAAAGTTTCACATTTTCACACTTTCATCTGTTTAAAAAACAAAAACTCCACTGAAATTCTACACAAAACTCTGAGTGAGTTGTTTTTCTAAAAGTGACTCATTTCAGTGAATCAGTTGAATCAGTTCACAAGAGCACACATTTGTGTTTCCATCTAAAAACAGTGCATCTGTTTATAATTGATAACATTTCCATCACTTGGATCCTCTGTTTATTTTTCCTGGAAGCTTCTCTGTGGTGTGAATCAAAATGATTCAAAGCTGGCAAAGTTTGATTCACTTGAACTCATAGAGTCACAGAATCGTGAACGTGCAACATGGCGGCCGTTAATTCGACACAAAACCTCAGCGGCACGACGACATCTGCGGCTTAATAAGCAACTGTTAATTAATATGGGTCATCAGCAAAGATTCATTTAGCAAAGATTCATTTAGCAAAGATTCATTTAGTAAAGATTCATTTAGCAAAGATTCATTTAGTAAATATTAATTTAGCAAACATTCCTTTAGCAAAGATTCATTTAGAAAAGATTCATTTAGAAAATATTAATTTAGCAAAGATTCATTTAGAAAATATTAATTTAGCAAAGATTCCTTTAGCAAAGATTCATTTAGAAAAGATTACTTTTGCAAATATTCATTGAGCAAAGATTCATTTAGTGAATATTAATTTAGCAAAGATTCATTTAGAAAATATTCATTTAGTATGGATTCACGTAGCATAGATTAATTTAGCAATGAATGTGTTTATTTTTCAGTTTGTAGCTCCGTGGTTAACATGTATGACTTAATTGTTTTTGTTAATTTTGTTTTTCACTATCGATGTTATTGTAAGAGTGAGTCTGGACATCACCGTGTTTGTGTTGTTGAAATGTTCAAGTCATTTGTTATTAGTTAATAAAGTTAATAAAGTTAATAAAGTTCATAAAGTTAACTCTTTAGATTAAAAAAACATCTTCATTCCCTCGCTCTTTTTCACTCTCTGAGCAAAAGGTCTGTTTGTTCATTATTATTCAATAATGTAACAGTGTTGACACTGAAAACACCCACACACACACACACACACACACACACACACACACACTCTCCTGCACTGGATGGTGGTCCCCCGGCCTTATTTATGTCCGTGTCTGAGCTCTTGTAATGTAATTAATAATGACTTCATTCATCTCAGTCCAAACCCTCTGAGCGAGAGCCGCGAGCCGAAGCCTGCAGTGTGATTTACGCCCCGCTGTTCCACTCGACTCGCTTCAAACTTCTACCAAAACGCAACTTTAAACTTTCCTACGTTATGTTTGGCTTCAGTTTTTCTATATGAACATGTAGTAAGAACAGTAAGAACAGGCAGTAAGCTGTAAAGAAGCAGCGATACACTGAAACAGGCCGCGGGTTACAGCAGTCGAAGGTCATGTGACTGAGGCGTGGGGTGTAAATCAGGCTGTAGTAGCGTGAGGTAGCGTGAGGTAGCGCGCAGGTACGCCTGGGACTGGACGAAACCAGTGACCTGTGCGGTACTGTGCTTTACTCTGCGTCACTGTGCGGTACTGTGTTTAGTGTGTGTTAGTGTGCGTAACTGTGTTTAGTGTGTTACTGTGTTTACCTGTGTGTTACTGTGTGTAACTCTGCATTACGGTGTTTAGTGTGTTACTGTGTGTAACTCTGCATTACTGTGTTTAGTGTGTTACTGTGTGTAACTCTGCATTACTGTGTTTACCTGTGTGTTACTGTGTGTAACTCTGCATTACGGTGTTTAGTGTGTTACTGTGTGTAACTCTGCATTACTGTGTTTAGTGTGTTACTGTGTGTAACTCTGCATTACTGTGTTTAGTGTGTGTTTAGTGTGTTACTGTGTTTAGTGTGTGTTACCGTGTTCAGTGTGTGTTACCGTCTATAGTGTGTGTTACTGTGTTTACTGTGTGTTACTGTGTTTAATGTGTGTTACCATGTTCAGTGTGTGTTACCGTCTTTAGTGTGTGTTACTGTGTTTACTGTGTGTTATTGTGTTTCGTGTGAAAAGTAAAACACTAAGAGTGAGGATATGATAATAAAGTTTATAAACATTATCATGAGGTAGCAGCACAATTATTCATCTTTACTACTAAACCAGTAATTAAAAAAAAGGAAGTCGACTAGTTGGATGTCCACAGTTAATGTGAAAGAAAGAAAGAAAGAATAAGGGGGAAGTATGTATGAAAAAAATAGGATGGAAAAGACCGAAAAAAAGCTGATCCAGGGCATTGTGAATTTCCCTCTGGGATGAATTTAGTATCTATCTATCTATCTATCTATCTATCTATCATCGCTAGTGTAAAAACAACAACAGTACGTTGCGTGTTTCCTGCCTGGCTGTTGATGATGTAGAGAAATAAATGAGAGGTAAACGTACAGACGCTGTATGAGGACGCAGCAGTTAGCACTCGCAGCTCAGCTGAAATCACAGTGAGAGCGCAGTGTGGAAGCTCGTGTCCCTCAGCTCGTGTCCCTCAGCTCGTGTCCCTCAGCGTGGAAGCTCGTGTCCCTCAGCTCGTGTCCCTCAGCTCGTGTCCCTCAGCTCGTGTCCCTCAGCTCGTGTCCCTCAGCTCGTGTCCCTCAGCGTGGAAGCTCGTGTCCCTCAGCTCGTGTCCCTCAGCGTGGAAGCTCGTGTCCCTCAGCGTGGAAGCTCGTGTCCCTCAGCTCGTGTCCCTCAGCTCGTGTCCCTCAGCCTTGCGCTCTATCGCTCAGCGAGCAGCTTCCTTAGAGGGAGGTTTTTCCTCCATGTTCGACTCTCAGTGGCGTCTGAAAGAGCCTGGATCGGCTAATCGCTCTTTCACACAGCGCACGTCATCATGGAATTCACTCACGCAGGTTTTATTTACAGTTTATTTAAGGACAACAAAATAACAGTTATGTTACAACTGTTTCGATCCAATAAAACAAATAACCTTGTGTAGTTATAGAGCTCGCTTCATCTAAAATATTTACATTTAATCTTAAATATTTAGTTGTTTTCTTTACTGTCGACATCTGACACACAACGTGCTAGCCTACGCAGCCGCTACACTGACGTGGTCACGCTAAACAGGAGGCCATACGCTTCCATTACATGTTCGCTACATTAACCTGAGACACTGAACACACCTCGTCATCGCTCCCCCAACCCCCAAATCTTCTCCCTAACCAGCAGGTCTGGATTTTCTCAGCGCCGTTCCGGGGTCAGACTCTGACGTTCGCCTGACCTCCTCTACTTCCTGTTGCACGGGTGCTGTCAGGTGCTAGCTGATCTCACTTTTTTCTCAGACATGGAGAGTAAAACACAAAAACAGAGATTCAGAGAAAAGAAAGAAAAACCGGGATGCGTCGCGATTCAGTTTGTGAGGAAAACGTCACGGATGAAGGAACATCTCACACGTGACAATGAAGAATTTCCTGTTGCTTTTCGTTTTTTTTTACAGGAATGTGCCGGTGTGGCTCGGATAACAGCGCTAATAACGTCGCAGACTGCATGTAGAACTCTCAGGAGAGCAGTGAGACACGGAGAGAGAGTGAGAGAGAGAATAAGAGAGAGAGAGAGAGAGAGAGAGAGAGAGAGAGAGAGAGAAGAGTAAAGTAAAGAAGGGCCCCTCGTCTGAAGGACCCGAGGGAAACGTGGAGAAAGTCAGGACACCTGACAGATCCATCGCAGCGAAGTTATTTTCCTCCAAACGTAAAAACCACTCACTCATTCACTCATTCACTCATTCACTCACTCATTCACTCACTCATTCACTCACTCGTTCACTCACTCACTCATTCACTCACTCAGTCATTCACTCATTCACTCACTCATTCACTCATTCACTCACTCACTCGCCGGACAGCTAGTTTTCTCTTATTAACAATCCAAACTGCTTTATTTCTCTAACAAGGATCAGAAATGTGGAAATTCATTCTTCACTAAACATCATTTCCAGTAATTTAGAGATAATAATATGAACCATGGTGTGTTTCGGATATATTACCTTCAGAAACAGCAGGAAAAACACGCGTCAGAAGTTTCTGAAATACCGGAGAATTCGAAGATCTAAGCTAGGAATAAGTACAAGAAATAAACTGCGAAATGTCACTAGTGACTTTCTTTTCTTTTGTGTTGTTTTTTTTGGAACAGTCTAGACCTTTAGTTTAACGGATTTCACCGTCCAAGTGCGGCTGCACTCGTTTAGCAGTTAATAAGTTGCACAAATATTTAGCGTTCATTATTTAATCGCACTTCTGCATCAGTTTGTTTCGTCTGTTGAACTGACAGTGATTTCTAAATCACTTCCTAAATCAGCTCCTAAATCACTTCCTAAATCACTTCCTAAATCAGCTCCTAAATCAGCTCCTAAATCACTTCCTAAATCACTTCCTAAATCAGCTCCTAAATCACTTCCTAAATCAGCTCCTAAATCAGCTCCTAAATCACTTCCTAAATCACTTCCTAAATCAGCTCCTAAATCACTTCCTAAATCACTTCCTAAATCAGCTCCTAAATCACTTCCTAAATCACTTCCTAAATCAGTTTCTAAATCAGCTCCTAAATCACTTCCTAAATCAGTTTCTAAATCAGCTCCTAAATCACTTCCTAAATCACTTCCTAAATCAGCTCCTAAATCACTTCCTAAATCACTTCCTAAATCAGCTACTAAATCACTTCCTAAATTAGCTCCTAAATCACTTCCTAAATCACTTCCTAAATCAGCTCCTAAATCACTTCCTAAATCACTTCCTAAATCACTTCCTAAATCAGCTCCTAAATCACTTCCTAAATCACTTCCTAAATCAGTTCCTAAACCAGTTTCTAAACCATTTTCTAAATCATTTCTTAAATCATTTCCTGAAGCAGCTCCTAAATCACTTCCTAAATCAGTTCCTAAACCATTTTCTAAATCATTTCTTAAATCATTTCCTGAAGCAGCTCCTAAATCACTTCTTAACTCACTTCCTAAATCAGTTACTAAGTCACTTCCTAAATGACTTCCTTGGACAGTGCCACTCTTGGATTCTCTGTAACAGCGTCACACACTTTATCCGATTGCGTATGGTTAAACCCGCTAACCCCTGCTTCAGTCACACTGCTGGTGGTTTTTGTCCTATTTAAAGCCGGGAGCGCGATGGCGTCTCTCCTACCTGCTCTGATGTTCTGGAAACATCGAGGTTGTTATATTTGCCTGCGGCTTCGTGCTGAGGTTGTTTCCGTCCTCAGAGGAACCTGCTTGACCTCCAGCAGGATGGAGAAGAAATCCGTCACTCAGGTCCATGGGGAACACTCGGATAGAATATTCTGGAATAGTAATATTCAGTGTGTGAATTCAGCTACCTTAGAGCTACGAAGCTAATGATGCTAAAGAGTCATTTACATCTGTATCACCCAAAACGTCAGCTAGAAGCCTGACAGTGAACGTTGTTGACGTGGGCCGCCATCTTGGGCCACCGTGATTGGTTTTATAACCCCGCCCCCCCCACAGGCCCCGCCCCCAGAGTTCAGAGGTAGATCTGTAGCTGGAGGTGATGTGAATGATTGTATAAATACACTAAACACTCTCTCTGCTCTTTTACACCATCGTTCGTTTCAAAATGACTTTACAGAGCTTAATGACCTCGTTAAAGAGGAGATTTAGATTTTCTGTGAGACGTTCGTTACGTGTTAGCGACGTTAGTCTCGTAGCTCCAATGAAAAAAACTAAAGCGGCAGTCACTCTTTGGCTGAAATGCTCCTTTAAAGGAAGATTAATGTAAAGCTTTATGCTAAAAATAAATCTGTATTGAATTGTGAATGCATGTATTCTGTAACGTGTGTGTGTGTGTGTGTGTGTGTGTGACCTTGTACATTGACGGTGGAAATTTTGATGCAGACTGAAAGTCTTGTTTGAAAAATAAAAGTTTGTGTGTGAAGCCGTTTTTAAACATGTGATGAAGTTTTACTGTAAATACAAGAAAAAGTGCCAAAAGTGGCACCTCGTGATGACGCCCATGACCTGATGCACGTCAGCGCTGTGTGTGTGTGTGTGTGTGTGTGTGTGTGTGGGTGTGGGTGTGTGTGTGTGTGGTGCTGTAAACACAAATAGGCGTCTTTCTTTATTATGTGCTCAAGGTGTTCTTTTTGCCAACATTAAGCACACACACACACACACACACACATCAGGCCAAAACCTGAGGGTGTGTCCAGTACATAAACCACACACACACACACACACACACACACGGTGACCTCTTTGCCACACACTATCTTACCACATGCACACATTGGATGTTAGTGACCCTCCGACCACACACACACACACGCACACACATACACACACACACACACACCTCAGGGTCATGTTTGCACAGGCTGAATTAGAGACACAGGGGCTTAGCAAAGCAAATGGATTGGCAACAAGACACAGAGAGAGAGAGAGAGAGAGAGGGAGAGAGAGACAGACAGAGTGAGAGAGAGAGAGAGAGAGAGAGAGACAGAGAGAGACAGAGAGACAGACAGAGAGAGAGAGACAGAGAGACAGACAGTGAGAGAGACAGAATGAGGTAGTCAGAGCCAGAAAGAGAGAGAGAGAGAGAGAGAGAGAGAGAGAGAGAGAAGCTGTGAGGCTAACATAGCTAACAAGTAATGGAAACTTGTGACCTCCAGGTTAGCAGTGTGCACTAAATATGTGTATGTGCGTCTGTGTTTGTGTGTGTGTTTGTGTGTGTGTTTGTGTGTGTGTTTGTGTGTGTGTTTGTGTTTGTGACCTCGAACACCATTGTTTGCTTTAAGAACTCCATTTTGTCATGTTAGAAAATTATATAATTATAACAATTATTCATGAACTACAATCTCCATCTTCAGACCACCTTTAGGCCACGCCCCCACCTGAGTCTGAGATAAGAAAGTAATAAACACTCTGTGTGTGTGTGAGTGAGTGAGTGAGTGTGAGAGAGACTGTGTGTGTGTGTGTGTGTGTGTGTTACAGTAAAATACCCCTGAGTTACTGTTCACACTCCACTGTCATATTATTTTTATCCGTTTATAGTTACATTTAATGCTGTGGAATGTCGGTGAAAGATGTTATTTCTGCTCTTTGTAAGTGCAGGACTTCCTTCAGGAGTCACATCTGGACTTTCCGTCTTCTTCACGTGGAGGCGGAGCTCTGCAGGTTCATATCTCTGGAATAATCAGTGTAGTGGAGTCTGTAAAGCTCCGTCACTACCATACGATCGGCTACTTTCAGGAATCCGACTCTAAAGCCTTCACAAGTGAAATCAATCACACAGAAAATACACACAAAGCTGAGTATTACACACTGTTCACACACACACACACACACTTTTCTCTCACACATACACACACGGGTCACACTGTCCACTCTCACGCAATGTGTGCTGGATGACAGCTGCAGGTTTCAACTTCAATAAGCCCAACTGTCTGAGGAGGGCAATAACTAACACACACACACACACACACACACACACACACATACACACACACACACATACACACACACACACACATTCACAGTGAACAAGAGAGAAAGGAAAGTACAAGTTCATTGGTTTGTTTTCTCCAGCAAAGACAGAGAAGTTTTATATGAAGTCTAACAATCATTATTCATTCTCTTTCTCTCTCTCTTTCTCTCTCTCTCACACACACACACACACACACACACACACACACCTGTCCTGCTGTGTTTTTCCAGTTCTAAGCTGTCAAAATCTCCCAATGACAGAATGCTCCCTTCAACCCACTGAAAATAGCACACAAACACACACACAGACACACAAACACACACTTACAATCTTTTACATTATAGAAAACAACTACCACTAACTACCCCTAACAACAATCACCCTGACCTTCTCTCCACTAAACTCCAAATAAATCCAATCTAAGGTGTACAACAGCGCACAAAATGTAAAGCTAACTACCTAGTCCCAAAACAACTCCCAACCACCCCAAACTACCCCCAACAACTTCAACCCTAGGCTGCTCACTGCTACCCCAAACTACCCCCCAACAATGCCATAAGCTACTACCCCAGTAATGCCAGACTGTCATAAACAAATGCAAACTACCCCAGAACAACTGCACTTAAACTACTTCAAATAAACCCAAACTACCATAAACAGAGAGACCTCGGGTACCCCAACAGGCACAATTCACCCAAACACCTGCACGACAATCCCTGAGTACAACAGATTGCCTCAATAACCCCTAATCTACTGGCAGTGACGCCAAAATACCCCTGATGAAAATCCACGAAACTCCACAGTACCCACAGCCAACCTCCAACAACCCCAAAATACTTCACCCTACTCACAAACTACCCCTATGTAACACTACCCCTTATTGCCCCAGACTATCTCAACCTAACTCTAAAAACTTCACACCTTCCTACTTAAGCATGACCCCAGACCATCAGAGTACCCTCACCAACCTCAGACCATCTCCAATGACCCCAAACTACCTCTAATGATCTCAAACAACTCCCCACAATTGACCCCAATCTACCCCAACCTATCCCCAAAAACCTCCCTAGATTACCAATCACAGATCCCTCCAAACTACCCTAACAACCCTAAATAAACCCCAGTAACACTAAACTACCGTAACAACCCCAAATAAACCCAGTGACTCAAGTGATTCCAAACTACCTACAAGCAATGTTTACGCTTAACAAGCTACCTTAAATGACCCCAAGCTTCTCTAACCTACCCCCAAACCTCCCTACATTACCACAGACTCCTCGCAACAACCCCAAACCACCTCCAATCACCCCACAACAACACAGAACCCGCAGCTAACCTTGAACAACAGCAAATGACTTCAAACTACTCACAAACTACCTTCCGTAACTGATCCTTACAACCTAAAACTACTCCAGATGGCCCCAAACCACCCCAAATCTTATCACAGACTCCCCTCAACAAGCACAAACCACCTCCAATCACCCCAAACTACCCCTAATGACCCTGGATGAACCACAGTGACTCCACACTACCACAAATTACTGCAAACGAAAAAAAACAACCCAAAACTACTCTCCAAATACACCTTGTGTAATGCGGCATATCCACTCCCAACACCTATTTTACCCCACCCAAGTACCCAACCTGTTGCTCAAACTCTACAGGGTGTTATTTTCGGCTGTCGTCATGGCGATATGATATGCCAGGATGGGCGAGGCACTGCGGGTTTAGGTTTTAATCGCTTTTATACTGCTGGGATTTATTTTCCTCCATTAAACCAAACCATGTGGCGCTCTACCAGCTTTCTGAAAAAATCAGCACAAAACAACGCGAGGGAGAGAAACAAGATGACGTCTTTAAACACTCGTAATGTTTACGCAAAATAAATATTAGCACATAAACTGAAGGAACGTACAAAATTAGCATGTGTGCGCTCTCTCTCTCTCTCTCTCTCTCTCTCTCTCTCTCTCTCTCTCTCTCTCACTCTCTTCCATTCGCAAAAAATAATAAATGAAAGGAGATCACAGAACCGCAGTTTGCGTCATTTCTTATAAACGATCTCCTCGCCAGCAGCAACGTCTAATTGATCTCGCTTCGGAGGAGGAACTCGACCTGTTCGGAACGCCATCTCTTTCCCTCTTGAAGTCGTGTCCGGATGAAGCACCCGCTTTGGGGAACACATGTAATCCAGCCGGGGACAAAAGCGTGAGATGTAGCCGGGATCTTCTCCTTTCTTCTTCTTATCGAGCGCGGTGTCGAGTTGACGCTCGGACTCTATTTTTAGAAGGCTTTTGTTTAGCCAGAGCGCCAGCAGGAGGAGAACCGCTTTATTGTAACAGATCTCAGGTTTACGGCGTGGCGTGAAAAGCCGGAGTTTATCGAGTTTCAGCGCGTCTCGTGTAAAGCGTTATTATTGTGAGGAAGTCGTGTTTGAAGAGTGACGTAAACCTGCCGTAAGTCAGAGGCTCAGTGTCACTGCGACGCTCCGAGGGACGAACAGCGACGGTAAAGACCTCCGTTAATAACCGAGGTTTCAAAAGAATAACACGCTGACGGCATGACGGGGAATCACTCCTTTACCCTTCCTCTGTCTCTTCTTTCTTTCATCCCTAATTCTGTGTCTTGCTTTCTTTCTGTCTTTCTTTCAGGATTTGTCATTCTTCTCTCTGTCATTGTCTTTCTTTCTCTAATTTTTGGTTCATTCTTTCTCTTGGTTTTCTTTCTTTCTTTCTCTTGTTGTTCCTTCTTTCCTTCTTTCATTCATTCATGCATTCTTTCATTCTTTCTTTTGTCATTCTGTCCCTTGGTTTTCTTTCTTTCTTTCTTTCTTTCTTTCTTTCAAGATTTCTCATGCTTCTTTCCATCTTTCTTTCTTTCTTTCTTTCAAAATTTTTCCTGCTTCTTTCTTTCTTTCTTCGTACATTTTCCTTCCCTCTGTCTTTCAATCTTTCTGTCTTTCAAGCAAGCAAACGAACAAACGAACACTCCTGAACAATGTCAGGAGTCTAGTGCAGCGTGTTCTTCCCGGGATAAAGATTCTCTCGTTACAGCTAAACTGCAGGATCGAGGCTTTTCACTGTGAAGGCCATAATTCTGTTCATTGCACCACAGATGAATGAAACTTTGTAGTCAGTGTACGTGGCTCGTCAGTAACTTGCTAGCACGGAAGGTCATGAGTTCAGATCCCAGCACATCACCTGCTGGGCCCTTGAGCAAGGCCCTTAACCCTCACCTGCTCAGCTGTATAAATGAGATAAACGTAAGTCGCTCTGGATAACGGCGTCTGCTGTAGATGCTGTAAACGTAAGTAAACATTTCTGCTGATGATAAACTAGCGAGTTCAGTAAATTTCACACGTGTAGTGCTACAGTGTAAGTAAAGACACACGTCTTTACTGAGTAGACTGAAGAGCTGGAACATGGAACGTGGCGTCTTCCAAAATCCTTTTTTTGGTTAAAAAGCTCTCCAATGTGACAGAGACCATTAGAAGATTTGGTTAATAAGACATCTGATCCCGAAGAGTTTTTCCTCCATTTCACCTGGTCCTGCTACTACAGCTCTCTGTGCTCCGGCGTCTTCCAGCCGGCCCGCAGCATTTATTACTCACACGGAGCCAAAGGTCATCAGTCAAAATACGGCCTTTCCTAAAAGCTGCTGCGTTTATTACGACATATCACAGCCGGGCATTTTCTCGAGGACTGGAATCCATTAAAAATGAGGAACGCTTTTCATCTTGGGGTGATGTAAACTCCCCGTGGATGCGATGCGCCGCTTGAATGCGAGTTGCACAACGGCCGGATTGTCTGCCATGAAGGTCATGAAAAGCAAACGGACAGCAAACACAGTTATTTCGAACAGAAACAATAAATTAGGAGGACATCAAACGACGAAAGAAATGAATGTGAAAAAGTTGTTCTGTTGTGATGCACAAGATGGATGGCGGTGCAGCGAGTCACACACTCTGGAACTGATTCACTCCAGGCTCTGAAAAGCAGGAAAGCTTGGAGTGCCACGTTCCAACACTCGAGCCATAAAGAAAGAACTCAACAAAGAAAGAGTCGTACTGAACCAGAGCTTTATCTCCATAATCTCAGGGATTAATGACTCTGTTCTACACAAATAACTCTGAAACTGAGCACGAGATCTTTATAAATCTGCCCTTTACTCACAGCATCCATATCCTGCTTTAACACTGTTACGACCTCTAACCTCTAACCTTTAAGAGAACAGTTTAGTGAAAAATTAAATGTACACAAAGTCCCTTTAGTCCAAATGCAGTCATTCAGCTCATACACACACACACACACACACACACACTTTTTTCCTCAGCGACACCATTTGCACACAGTTTCCTAAAGAAGCAGAATACTACAACAATTTGCCAACAATTACAAGTTTTAATTTATTAAAGAATGATATACACTTTATCCATTTATAGTTACATTTAATGTTGTGGACTGTCAGTGAAACGAGTTAGTTCCTGTTGTCGCTTACGTTATAGCAGCTATAAACAGTCGTTCCCTCACCAGACGGTGAAAAATAAACCAAAGCTTGTCATGAAAAGCGTAAACTGCTCTGTGCTGAAGATGTCAGAAAACGTGAAGTTCCAGTTTTACCTCTGACTGTTACAAAGCGCTGACACTGGAGACTCCTTCCACACGTTACATTTACAGAAAACTTCACCAAATCAACAATCACTTTTTAATCCCTTTACGTGGAGCGTCCCTGTGAATGAGCTGTTACTATAGAAACAATACCATATTAGAACGAGTCTGCTGTTATAGAAGATTAATCTTCAACACCGACCAATCAGAATCCAGAATTCAACAGCGCTGTGGGGTTAATTAGCATTTTTATTTTATAAATAACTTCATGATCCAGTGAAGTGAACGCAATAGATCCATTACAGGCTGCACAATGAGGAAGCTTATATGTACAGACGCCATTTTGAAGATTCTTTGTGACGCTTCTGTAAGTGTGTGAACTCTACATACCACCAAACAACGTCTACTCGAATCCACCCTCGACAAAAAGTCGTTATGAAAAGAAAAATCTGCTTCGGAGTTATTTTTTGGTTTCAGCAGCACGGATGATCGCTGTGGGAGCTGAATTCATTTCGACCACTGAGACAGACAAAGGAGGGATTTATGTAGCAGTCTGAAAATAAAGCAGACAGAAGACACGAGTAAAATATTACAACTCCAATATCTCTGGCTTTCCGTCATGCAGCTTTGAAGTGCATCTGAAGGACGGGCTTTATTAAAGACACGGGATCCGAGAGGGATTGATTAAACCCATCCATCACCGCGCTGATGTCCTACAGCGCCGCGTACACTACCTACAGTAACCAAAACCCACTCGGCATCTCGCTGAAGGTTTAACACAACATTTATACGACGTGGCCTTCGACATCGTGCCGTAAAAACTTAGAACAATGCTGTCTTTCAGCGCTGTACGCTTTAAACCCGGTTCATATTTAACGCGTGCTGCACGTCAACAGGAGTCCTCAAGGTCAGAGAGATGGAAAAAGACAGGTACGAGGTGCAGATGGAGGGTGTTAACACACTCCTAACACACTCCTAACACACTCCTAACACACTCCTAACAAACTCCAGGCCTTGAAGGGGGCCGCTCTGATCAGCGCAACTCATCACCTTACGCGTCCAGATCGTCTTCATACAATCCAGGAGAAATAGCGCTCACATGGGAACATGGCGCGGAGGTAAACAGTGTTTCATGTTGACCCGACCGGAGACGCCGCGATTCTGACATCGTCTTTGATCCAGAAACGGACCACCAAGTCCGCAGCGAGGAGCGAGGAGCGAGAGCTCACGCGGGTGAAGTGCTACTGTTCAGACTTAAACCGCAAAATCCCCCGAACATTCCCTCATCCTACAGCTCGACCCGCGGGTCAGACACTGACTCAAAACAGCTTTGCTCCGAGCCGCCGGTGTTTTTCAGGGATTTTTCTGATCTCACGGTTGCAAATTCACACTTTTTGTGTTAGTGCTCATACATTTTTTGTTTTTTTTATCCACTTCAGCTGTTAGGATCCTGACAAATATGGCATGAGATTGGGCTGGTTCCTGATGCAGGAGATATAAAATATCACCAAAATAACTACTCCAGGCACGAGGTTACTCATGCAAGCAACCCAAACCCTGATCAGAAACGCTTGTGTTTGTTTTATGTTGTGTTTGTGTTTAAGAGGAAAATATGTCTGCCTCTGAGGAAAAAAAAAAGTCTCCTAAAACCCCAATCAGAGCTTACAAACGAAGTTCTGTTTACAGGGAACTCATGGTCGGTATATTCCGGCTCATTTTCCAAAAAATTACACACTCCATTTTCCAGATTAGCCGATGGGAGCCAGAACAGTGGAGTGAAGACTTCACTCAGCCTCTTCTAAACAACGCCGATACAAACAAGCATTTAAACCTTTCAAACATCGTTCCTTTTGATGGCTGAATCACTGATTTGGGCGTGTGGGGGACGGAGAACGCGCCCTTCCTCTCATAGGAAACTGAGGGCATGCTTCAGTCTCGCAGACTGTCTATAATTCACACAGACAGATTTCTCTGAGGCGTCGGAGGTCAGGATGATGAGCTCTCATAACGTCACCGAGAACCCATGTTCTGTACATTCTGTGTTTTCCAAGAATCAGGTCATGAGATCATTATCAGGATCTTCGTGAGGTTAAACCAGCGTGCCAATGTCCTGAACATTTTAGTGATTGCCTGGAAGAAACAAGACTGGAAGAAACTGCAAAATAACAACAACAACATTCTCTGTTTTATAATTTCCTCCATTCATTAGCTTGATTACTCAAAGTGTTTCCACAGCAATCTGCAAACAATTACAGTTCTGTATTCATTTAAAAAAAAAAAGGTCATACTTTTTTAAATCAGTTTATAGTTACATTAAATGTTGTTGAAAGGACGTAATACAAGTTATTTGAACCATGAAGGTGTCGGAAAACCTAAAGTGCTGACACTGGAGACTCCTTCCATGAATGTTACATAAACATCTCCTTAAAGAAAACGTCGCCATATCAACGATTACACTTTATTTCTTTGTTTAATAACAACACATCTGTTTATTATTAAATGTAGATTATATGGAACGGAAATGTTTTATCATTTTCCTTCATCCGTCGATAGCACCATCATGATGGAACGTGAACAAGCTAAAATTGCTCTGGAAATCAGGACCACCCACTCGCCCGCCCCGGCACAGACATAAACACCATCACACAGATCTCAGCTTTAATCACACTGCAGGATTTACTCTCTCTCTCTCTCTCTCTCTCTCTCCCTCTCTCTCTCTCTCTCTCGGTAATCAGACGTTTGTGGTTTTGTGGTTAGTCACTCAACAAAAGAGCATGTTTAATTATCCACACCCTGACTGGCGGTCATCAGGAATCTGTGAGTGGAAAAGTTGAGTTGAGTAAAAATGAGCTGACTCACATCAGCAAACCCAAACCAACACCACTGCAGCTCTCACATCCAAACTCTACTCCATACTGACACCAGCAGAGAACTCTGATCAGCTGGAAGTCCAACATCTGGCTCTAAACCGGAGCTCCAAAATCCACTTCACTTTTAGACACCTGACAAGTTTCCACAGCTCTCAAATCCAGATCAGCTGCAGCTTTCAGCTTCAGTTCAGCTCGAGTCAGAGTTAGGCTTTCAGATCCACCTCGAGCTTCCAGAGGCAGGATCAGAGCAGAGTCCGAGCCGTCTAGAAACCAGATCAGCTAGAATTCTACACTCCCTGGAACATCTGGAGCTCTAGATTTAGATCACTCAAATCCATTTTAACTGGACTTCTAGAGTCTAATCCACGTACTCGGAGATTAATTCTGAACATCGCACTTTATCCACTCATCAGTGGCGAGATCTCGGCTGTTTAGAAGCGAATGTTGTGTTCGTTGTGTTCATAGACAAAAAGCTCGAGTCCATGAGAGTGAGGAGACAACAATGTGAACGTGAAGGACCTCAGAGTGATAAACACAACAACAACAATACCACAACATTGTGACTAATCTTTCTCACAAAGCTCCACGAGCTCCACAGTGTCGGTCTCGTTCTCAGTGTGGACGGAGTCGATGTCTCGGCGTTCTCAGGTTCAAACCCTGTGCATTAACGCTCTTTGAAAATGGATCTCATTGATTCTCTGTCTTTTTTTTTCCTTTAATAACGGAGCAGTCGTATTGCAGCATTAAGCTCCTCATGATTACCGTTTTTACTGTGAAACCAGACACGGTATGAACGAGTGCCAGCTGTTTGTGTCACCAAATAATGGGGATTAGTGCAAAATAAACCCATTTCATCTGGGATAAGAGGTGGCACATGTCATTATCGACAGAGACGTCGTATTCGGTTGCTTTAATCAGTCAAAAATCCAGAAAATCCCCTTAAAGTCAACGTATCGTATGAAGCTACGCCGTGCCATGCCACTGAAAGAAAGCCTTTTTTTTTTCTTAAAATCAGTTTTCTTTGCTTTTAGCGTCTCAGCTCTAATCAGAACTTCCTCTACACACGACGACGTCTGTTTTTAGGCTCCTGTATTGTAGGAGCAACATGAGACTTTAAACATGAGCTCTGAAATGTCCACCCTCTTCATCTCCCTCCAGAATCCTCATCTTCATCACACGAGATGTCCTGATTTTCTTCTTCTCCCAATCTGTGGAGCATGAGAACATCACACGGCCTCCAACTCACCACAAAAACGTTTTTCGAAAACATGATAATGTGGATAATTTCCTCGCTTAATTGAGCCAAGAAATCTAAATAGACATGTTGACACATCCAAATAAAAACCAGGAACGTGAAGCTTTTGAAGAACCAGAAGAACTCTGGACCTCGGAGACTGTAATAAAGTGATTACAGGACATTACAAAGAGCTGATAAATGACAAGAATAAATAGAAAACAGTGACGCGGCGGGAAAAGAGAGACGTAAATCCCCTCCGTTAGACATCAGATTAAATTATTCATGGCTTTCAGACGTATTATTATCATTAATAATTATTATCTCAGTTAAAAACAGCATTTTGTTGAAGTTGTGACCTTCAGCACGCTCGATATGTTTTTAATAATAATAATAATAATAATAATAATAATGTAATTAAATAATAAACTTTATTTACACAGTGCTTTATATATTTAAATTCAGTGTGAAGTAAAATGAGAAAGAAAGAAACAAACAAACAAAAGGTCAAAAAATTAAAGAGAAAAAAAGGGAAATAATAAAAAATTCAATAACAGCAGTGACATAAAACAGAAAGTAATAACAATATAAAATATACAAATTGTGTAAACAAAGTACAATAATTAAATTATATGAAAGTAATTACATGTACAAGGGCCAGTAAGAGGAACATGTGGTTTAGCTGTTTTATTTTTTAATCAATCAGTGATATGTAAACGGTGCGATCCACATAAAACACGGCTTCTGCAGCTTTCTTTTTCATTTCAGCATGAGACGATTTTAAGAGATTTTAAAGCAGGAACGTGGAAAGGAGCGATGAATGAAGCTGATGAACGCTGCGTCTTGGATCTGGACGCATGGAAGCTCTTGAACTTCTGGGTTTAGGAGCAAACAGCAAAACCTGACCAACATCACTGACGTTTCAAACTTCTTTTCTTCTATTAAACACCACTGTACAGGTGCGTGTCCACTGCGTGCGGCGCGAATATCTCCCTCCGCTGTCTTCTCCAGAGCCTCACCACTTCATGGGCGTGTCCATCTACAACACAGGACGTGAAGTGAATGAACCTGTCAATCATGAAATCATGGATTTCAGATAAAGTATCTTCTTATTCAAGAAGGCTTCTCTCGTAAACTTGGTCACTGGTTGTAATTTGCATAAAGATGAAACCAGGTTAACTTTTCTGGCTGTGACTGAAGTTCTCGCTGCTCGCTATCCCACAATTCCTCACATATTTTTCCAATTGGTGCAAATTTTCAGGTGAAGGATTCACCTACAGGGGACACATACTGTAACTACACTAACCGTGACATCAGAGCGACACACAGCCGCTAAACCTCTCACAGGAACGAGGAACAGTACAGCACCAACACATCATCACCAGAAGCACTGAACACATCTCAGTTATTTCAGCAGAAACATCAGTGTGTTTCAGCGTGGAGTTTCACTTTAATATGTCCGAAACAGCTAGTAAACTGTCTAACCTCCAACACCATCACACTATCGACACACAAAACAAGCAACAATTCATTCTCACACACAAACACCATCATTTAAACTCCTTTCTAAGCAGCAGCTGTGTGTGAAAGAGCAGCGCGGCGGCCATTTTGTGAAAATGCCTCAGATTACTCACTCACCTGAGCAGCACTCCCACTTCCTCTCAGCTAACTGTGGAGTTTACATCAACACAACCTACTACATTATCTACAACACAACCTCCAACATTATCTACAACACAACCTACTACATTATCTACAACATTATCTACAACACTATCTCCAACACAACCTGCAACACAACCTCCAACACTATCTACAACACAACCTACTACATTATCTACACTATCTACAACACAACCTGCAACACAACCTCCAACACTATCTACAACACAATCTACAACACAACCTACAGCACTATCTACAACACTATCTACAACACAACCTCCAACACTATCTACAACACAACCTCCAACACAACCTCCAACACTATCTACAACACAACCTCCAACACAATCTACAACACAATCTACAACACAACCTCCAACACAATCTACAACACAACCTCCAACACTATCTACAACACAACCTCCAACACAACCTCCAACACTATCTACAACACAACCTCCAACACAACCTCCAACACTATCTACAACACAACCTCCAACACAACCTCCAACACTATCTACAACACAACCTCCAACACAATCTACAACACAATCTACAACACAACCTCCAACACTATCTACAACACAATCTACAACACAATCTACAACACAACCTACAACACTATCTACAACACTATCTACAACACAACCTCCAACACTATCTACAACACAACCTCCAACACAACCTCCAACACTATCTACAACACAACCTCCAACACAACCTCCAACACTATCTACAACACAACCTCCAACACAACCTCCAACACTATCTACAACACAACCTCCAACACAATCTACAACACAATCTACAACACAACCTCCAACACTATCTACAACACAATCTACAACACAATCTACAACACAACCTCCAACACTATCTACAACACAATCTACAACACAACCTACAACACTATCTACAACACAACCTCCACCACTATCTACAACACAATCTACAACACAATCTACAACACAACCTACAACACTATCTACAACACAACCTCCACCACTATCTACAACACGACCTCCAACACAACCTCCAACACTATCTACAACATTATCTACAACACAACCTCCAACACAACCTCCACCACTATCTACAACACAACCTCCAACACGACCTCCAACACAACCTCCAACACAATCTACAACACAATCTACAACACAACCTCCAAGACTATCTACAACACAATCTACAACACAATCTACAACACAACCTCCAACACTATCTACAACACAATCTACAACACAACCTACAACACTATCTACAACACAACCTCCAACACTATCTACAACACAACCTCCAACACAACCTCCAACACTATCTACAACACAACCTACAACACTATCTACAACACAATCACACTGCGACATGATAAATGATCAGCTGAATTCAGATGAAAACTCATTCATTCTCCTCGTCCTCCTTTACTGAGAGAGCTGAGGAGTTTCATCTGCTCACAGTCCAGCTTGCTGTAGGAGAAGGTGGAAAAGCTTTCTTTAAAAATATTTTATCCTGATGGGTTTTTTCATGTTCAGTTATCTCTCTGAATCCATCTGAGTTTTTTTTTAATTTCTAATTGAAATGAATTCTGATAGTTTTGCTCAGTAGGTGAATAAATCCATGGAAAGTTCGAGTGAAGTGATGGACGTGAAGCTAAAATCAGCGACTTCACCTGAAATCACCTGAAACTGAAACTGCATGATGGACTACTGTGAGAGGAAATGCAGGTTTACAGACTGTACATGCCACACGTTTTCATTGTTTTGTTAGGAATAAAGATATAATCATTTCTTTCTATAGTATTTTTTGTGGTTTATGATCACCAGGTGTTTATAAAAGCACATAAACGTAATAATCAGTGGATCGTATGATAAACTGTAAATAAACTGGTTTATATGAGAACGTTCCGGTTCAACTAAAGTGAGATTATTAACCCAGAACCTTTTAAACACTTCAAATGTTTGTTGTTCAGACTGCAGATTAATCTGGTTATCTTCTGTTTCTGTGGGTTTTTTTATATAATAAACCTGCAGGAGAACCCGAGCAGAACCAAGCGCATGAAACACACACACAAACACGAACACACACACACACACACACGGATCGTTTCAGTCAGCGCTTTATGAAGAATTCTGTTTAAATCTCGACAAACGTCTCTTAAAGTAAATACAGTTTATTATATTGCTAACTCACTTCAGGGGAAAGTCACGAGAACTCACCAGGTGATGTCATACACTCATCCGTATGTTCACTGATTCATCACGGGCTTTTGCATATCAAAACCTGTTACATGACACTTGGAATAGAATGGAAAAGAAGAGTTTTATCAGAAGAGAAAATAATAAACTATAACCTTTCTTATAGAAAGAAGTCACAGCAACACAAACTCACTATTTACAAATTTACAAAATTCTATCATTTTTATAAAAGTACACAGAGATAGTAAAGCAGTGGGAGTGAGGAGTCAGGAAACAGACACGAAGGAAGCGGTTAGAGAGAGAAGAACTCAGTTTTATTACAGTAAATATCACCAAGAACAGAGTTTAAACCCAAAAACAAAGAAATGGACAAACACTGGTGATCAGCGATTGGTCATCAGGAACAACTTCACATCAGCACCAAATATCATGGTGAGGAAAAATCTCATATCCATCTCTTCTGCATGAAGCACGATGTAAAGTAGATGTGTATGAGTTACACACATGTATCTACAGTTCTCTGTAAAAGTCTGAGGCACGTGTAAAGAAACGCTGTAGAGTAAAGACGCCTTCAAATATAATGAAATTAAATGTTTCTACATTTAAAAAAAATCCTATAAAGAGCAGTAAACAGTAATAAATAAAACAAAGTCAGTATTTAATGTGACGATCCTTCACTTTAAATAAATAAAGCAGTATCTGAGGTGCAGTGTGTGCAGTTTTATAAGGAAATGAGCTGGAAGTGTTACTGAGCATCTTGCAGAAGCAGCCACAGTTCTTCTGGAGACTTTGACTGTCGACTCGCTTCTTATTTCTGCAGCGAAACCCAGCAGCCTTCATTATGTTTTTATCTGAAAAGTGTCTCTTATGGAATCTGCTGCTTTCTTTACTGACATACAAACATTTTTCTGTAACGTTTCATTTTGTGCTGGAAAACTAATGTTTGGAATCTAAAATGTTTTTGTACTGAATCAATAATGTAGAAGTCAGAAAATAAACATCTATAACAACGTTTGTAGTAAAAAAAATAAAAATAAAAAATAGGGTGCCAAGACTTTTGTGTATATATGACAGGTAATCAGGCGCTAGTGGGCGGAGCTTGTGTCCACACTGATGAAGTTTGCACTGGTTTTGACCTCGTACATTTGTTCGTAACTCGTTCAGTCGCCTCTGTGATGAATTCGGTTCTTCAGTGTGAGAACGCGCTGCAGCGGATTTACAGACGTGAGGAACGATGGAGTCTCGCTGGAGAAGAATAAACTAAAATAAACTGTAATCCTGTTTAGAGTTAGATCGTGTTATTTAACCAGATGGTGACAAAGTGACAAAATGAGTGAGTGTGTGTGTGTGTGTGTGTGTGTGTGTGTGTGTAGCTGTGCTGGAGGTCCAGTGAGATGAGGACACTCTGGCTCTCTGAAGCGTCGCCGCTCCGCACTGAGACGCTGCGATAAACATTTCCGATGGTTCTCCTGTTAAAGCGGTCCAGGAGCGAGTTCCTGTGCCAGCTTCACTCTTCCACACACTCCATACCTCCACGCTCTGGCACACACACACACACACACACACACACACACACACACACACACACACACACACAAATGAGCTGTGAGACAAAATGCAAAATTAGGAGAGATGAAAACACCTTGTGGAGAAAGACCAGGCACGGTGAAGTATGAAGTGTGTGCGTTAGTGTGTAGAAAGAGAGCAAAAGGAGACGTGTGCGAGATGTTCACAGCTCACTAACACACACACACACACACACACAGATACACACACACACACACACACACACACACACACACACAGATACACACACAGGATAAATCAGTTCCTTCATTACGGTGCTGAGCTCAGATGTTAGTGTAACCCTGATAACCCTCACCCTGTCTCTCTCTCACACACACACACACACACACACACACCCCTCCATCATCTCCACCCGTCTTCTCTCCAACACTCCTCTGCTCCCTCTTTCACCTCACCTCCATTCATCATTTCCCTGTTCCACTCATTTCATCACTCAGCTTCTTCCTCCTTCTGTCAGTTAGCGTTAGCGCTCAGAGACAAGAGAGCGCCCATAAATACAGTGGATCAGAGGTCAAAGGTCAAGGGGGGGGCAAAAGTTTTGCAAAGAATTTCTGTTTCGAAAGAATTTCTATTATTATTATTATTATTTATTTTATTTTTTTTGGTTTTGAGAGAGGATTCGGAATCTCACTCGGAAACAGATGAAGAGTTGATGCTGTAAAATGATCATTTATGCGGCTCTGATGTCAGCGTGTGTGTGTTTTCGTTGTTATGTAAAAAATCATTGGCGTTTTTTTTTTGATGGTTGAGGCTTCGTCCACGAGTATATGAATATTTCTAAACTGCATCTTTGAAACATCTCCATCCACACGGAAACGCCGGCAGGACGTCATGAAGAGTCACGTCACACGCTTCAAGAGTTCCGCTCAGAGCCGCTTACTGAGCGACGGAGAAGGAGAAGTGCTGGAAAACACCAACGCGGCTGAACGGTGAAAACTGAAACACGGCGAGGTGGAACTTCTGCTCTCCCTACCCGAAACGTGCGCTCTCAGCGATTAAAAATGCCCTTTACACGTGACTTAAAGCCAAAACAGAGGAAAAAATAAAACTATATTTTCACAAAACATTCATCTATCTGTGTGTGGAGTCTACATTTATAATTATTTATATTATAATTATATAAACTACACCAGGACAAAGCATCAGGATCCACCGATATCAGTGTTCACTGTAGCCCCGCCCACTCGGTCTAAACTGGCTCAGCCAATCAGAGTTTTGCACGCCAACTGGACTGTGCGATTATTTTTCTAGGTTTGTGATGATGTTCAGACTCGACTCGGCTGAACTCTCGCCGATCTCTGATTCTTCACCTCAGTGGAACAAAAAACCCCTCACAGCTCCGAGGGACGAAATTAACAATAACATCAGAACGAGTTTTATTGGCCGAGTGAGAGTCGTTTTGGAGAAATTTGACTTGGCGCACTCACACACACACACACACACACACACACGAAGCAGGAAGAACAAAGTAGATAAAATTTGGAGAAAACAGAATAACTGAATGGTTTGAGTTCATTTCAGTGGGAATGAAGGGAAAGAAGGAAGACAAAGGAAACGTGGTACATTGGTGTGATACACACACACACACACGCACACACACACACACACACACACACCTCAATGTGATTGTGTTACCTGTTGAACAAAAGCTTCCACCAACACTGATGACATCACTGACCACTCGCAATTACAGTAACATCCCATAATATCCAGTCATCTTGTTTTCAGTGTCTCCACTTCCGCTTCTTCTCCTGTTTCCTGCATCTTCTAGTTTTCTCCTTCATCAAATTTCCCCAGTCTGTCCTCGATACGTTTATTTATGCACTCGTTCTAAAACGGTATCGTTCCTATAGTAACAGCTCCACCACTCACAATAATAATAATAATAATAATAACAATAATAAACCTGTTAAAAACCAAGTGAGTCTCCAGTGTCGGCGCTGTGTAACAGTCAGAGGTGAAGCTGTACCTGTAAGTAACTGAAGCTGTACCTGTAAGTTTCGCGACGTCTTCAGGACAGAGGAGTTTACGTGGTTTCTTTGCGGTTTCTCACTAACATGCAGAACAAGCTGCAATTTTTTGTCTTATTAACTTGAAGAGAGAGAAAAAAGAGACGCCGGTGAATAAATAAACGACTGTTTATAGCTGCTATAACGTAAGTGAGAACGGGAACTGACTCGTTTCACAGACGTTACACAGCATTAAACATAAGTAGCTATAAACGGATAAAAGTATGTATTTTTTTAAATAAAGCATCGTAATAGTTGGAACGTTGCTGTGGTGTAAGAGGAATAAAACACTTGGGGACGTGCTGTTAGAGGAAAATAATCAACATCAGAGTGATAACAGTAACTCTGCTTCATTACATCACGCCCATCACTCAGTATTTTACTGAAACACACACACACACACACACACACACACACACACACAGTTTTTTTAATACCTGGCTGAGAAAGAATGAGTGGAACAGTGGAGTGGAAACGTGGATGATGTTATTACAGCTCAATTCCACTGTAACGAACACTGAGGCATGTTCTTCACGCCGGGGTGATAAAATCCTGTGTGTGTGTGTGTGTGTGTGTGTGTATATGTG
>NC_069726.1:893791-896291 GCF_027358585.1 Pangasianodon hypophthalmus | reverse complement strand
TGTGTGTGTGTGAGAGAGAGAGAGAGAAAAAGACAAAGACAGAAAAAGAAAGAGAGACAGAGAGAGAAGCAAGGAATGAGAGAGAGAGAAGGAGAGACAGAGATACAGAGAGAGCGAGAGAGAGCGAGAGAGAGAGAGAGAGATAGAGAGAGAGAGAGAGAGAGAGAGAGACAGAGAGAGAGAGAGAGATAGAGAGAGAGAGAGAGAGAGAAAGAGAGAGAGAGAGTTATTATAACAGAAAACTTATTTCTGGAAATTTGATCTAATCTCAGTCAGAAATGATCAGAATTACACGCAGCAACCAATGAAAACAGAGCAGAGGCGGAGCTTACTGCACCTTTAGTGGCGTTTTTAAGAGAAACCTGTTGAATTCATTCGGTTTATTACATGTTTAATAACCCGCAGGTTCACAGCAGGACACATCTGAACTATACAGACATATAAAATACATTACAGTAAAGAGGTTTTTTTAAAAAACAGGTTTATAATTGTTAGTGAGGTGTTTTTTTTTTTTTGTTTTTTTTACTTGCTTAAACATTAATTAAAAAAATTACTTCTCCATCATGTGATCATCCACCGAGACGCAAAGACCAGAGCTCTCTGCACTGGAAACCGTATCTGACTAACATTAAATTAAAAAATAAAAAAAAACACTTCAAAAGGACCGAGGCGTCCTCGAGAGCCGCTCTGGACAAAATACAGACCCGCGGCCTCGACTCGGAACCTGATCACGTCCCCGAGTCCGATTAATCTCTCTCAGCACTGAAACACTAACCCAGTCAGGCTAAACACACACACACACCACACACACACACACACACACACACACACACACACACACACACACACACGCTCGCTATCGTCTCTCTGATCAGTCGGATCGGGTAATAAACGCCGTCACACTGATGCAGGAAACGCAGCTCTGGGTCAGAGACGCCTGTTGTTTGTTTGTTGCCGAGCGTTTCCCCTTTTTAGATTAGACTGTAAACACGAGTCAGGTCTGATATCTAATCACACGAGAGAGGGAATGTTCAGCGGTGATGCGAACCAGAAAAAATCTCCCAGATGTGTCATAATATTTTTCATCTCGCGGCTGTTCTCCATTTATTTTAATCAGGACAATTAGGCCGCTGCCGTCCCGCTCGCTTCAGCCTCGCCGCTGCTCCTCCCCCACGGCTGCGTCCCAATAATGTTTAACATCCCCTTCTTAACTTCCCCTCGAAATGACCCCTGAATCGAACCCTCTTAAAAACGACCTGAAATCAAAACGAACTTTTTTTTTCCTTCCTCGTTAAGTTCGTGTCTCCGGTCAGAAAGTAAACAATCCATCAATCACTCCAAAGAGGAAGTACATGTTTTTTCATAATATTCCATCAGAACGCAAACTTTCCTGCTCTTAAACATTTTCTGATCTTTGACTCCTTACACACACACACACACACACACACACACACACACACAGAGAGAGAGAGAGAGAGAGAGAGAGAGTGTGGAAGAAAATAATATTTAACGGTGTGATAGGTAAGATAATCTTTGGAAAAAAAAAAAAAAAAAAAAAAAAAACTTGGGTCTCTAACTTTCAAGTTGACATTTGAATGTTTAAACTCCTTGAGACCACGCCTTCATTCCTGCCCACGTTTAAGAAGCTCCGCCCCCAGGATCTACAGCGGCCCGTAGAGCAGCGTGTCTATAAACTGACGGACAGGATGCGCATCCCAACACGAGCAAGCGTTCCCGACCGGAAGTCAGTTTACCAAACAGGTTTTCTCAGCCTCTTAATAAAGTTTTGCTGAGATCACAATTAAACCGTTCACTTTCACCACGTTCTTCATTTCCTCCAGGTTATTTATACAGGTAAGGAATAATAATAATAATAATAATAATAAGAAGAAGAAGAAGAAGAAGAATACAAAGACTATCGCACCTTTAATATTAAATAATAATGCTTCGTGCTACCTTTAAAGGTACAGTCAGTGATTTTTGAAGGACACAAAGCCCCGCCCTTTCAGGGTTCCTTCCAAAGGCCACGCCCTCAAGCACTCACGCCTAACCTAAAAACACCTGAATTAAGAGGTGAGAGGCGGAGCTTTTTATACTGACAGGCAACATGACTGACAGGTGAGAAGGAACTCCTCTGAGTCCTGATTGGTCGGTTGCTGGTGCTGCACATCATGCTGGGATTTTTTGTTGTTTTTTTGTTTTACAGTTTGATCTGATGCTCATCAGTCAGGAGCGTCATCGAGCTGTTAACCAGGAAAGAATTTTTTTTTACTTTTATTATTATTATGATTATTATTATGATTATTATGATTATTATTTCATGGCTGTGAGAACTAGCGATGCTGTGTGGTGATTAGCGCTGTTGTGCTAACACTGGAAACACTGGATGAACCGAGAGTTTGCAAGAACTTCATCCAGATGTGAAGCAACATCGTCTACAGAGACTTGAATCCAGCAGGAGCGAATTTATGCTCTGAGTCACTGCTGTGTGCGTGTGCGT
>NC_069726.1:876291-881291 GCF_027358585.1 Pangasianodon hypophthalmus | reverse complement strand
TATATTGCAAGCGACGTTCCATATGAGAATCTCCTCTGTAATGAAGCGGCTGCATTCAGAGTGAGATCATTTCGGGCCCGGGCCCTTGTCAGCGCCCGAGTCACGGCGCTTCAGCTCGGCTCGGTTATTGGCATCAGCTGAAAAGTGTTTGGCCAGCTGCTGGAAAGAGGGGACAAGGAGAGGAACAAAGCACCTCGGAGAAGACTTTTCATCAGGAGGTTCACCTTTCCCAGTGCACTACCATTTTTTTTAATCCAGACCCCTGAGAGACCGAGGCCTTCAGAGGCTAGGGCGCAATTTACAATCAGAAAAAATTAATCCGGTCCGAGACGCCGAAGAGGCGCGGCCTTGGCTCGGATCAGCAATGAAAAGGCACATGTGGAAGGAGTTCTCTGTTTCGCAGGTTACTCGAGTGTTTCGCGTCCCTGGGGAAAGCAATCAAGGAATCCGGATGCTCCTGACTTACCCTGCATCGGAGAGGCCTACGCAGGTGCAGCTAGGAAAGAGTCCACCCCGGGTAGGGGCCCTACTGAAGTCACACTCCCTACTCCGTATGGACGGAAAGTCGGCTTCCATTATTGTTATTCCGTGTTGGTCGGCCAGAACAGGTTTAACATGTCTCCGTAGCCACTGGAGGACAAGAACCCTAATATTTTCACTCAACTTCGGTTTGGGAAACACGCCGAGAAATCATGCTGGGAAACTTGCTGAAATCGCAACCGTTTAGTCTCGCGCTGACGGATAAATTATCGAGGAAACTCCCGAGATATAATAGTAGCCAAGCGCTGGAAGACATGAAGAGCTTTGGTTTTGGAGAGCTCATTCTTCCCCATTACCTCTGGTCACTACTTAGCAAAGTTCTGTCTGTCTCATGGACCCGAGCTGTCTGCTTACATTTTACAGCAAAAACAAACTTAACATTTAGGTTAAAATCCCAAATCTGTCACCTCTTCGTGTCAGAGATGATCAATGAACACATTCCAGAGATGGAAAAAAAAAGCTCTTTGCATGCTTTTGGACCCTGCTGATGGCAGGTGTGTTTGTCATAAAGACCTGAAAATAATGGAAATGTTGAAAGAACTAGAGCGTGAACCTTTGGCCCAGCGATCTGAGGACTCGCTTATGTAAAATGCAACACCCAAGCCCTCTGTAACATTAGTGGAATGCAGGCATGCATTAAGTCTCATGAAGTCTCATGCATAATGCATGTTCTCACACATGTTGCCTTAAGACAGGGTGGCACAGAAAGCGGCGACGAAAAGCCAAGTCAGAATCGGGTTCTCTTCCCGATGCCAGCGCATACATTAGAATTAATGGCGGACTCGTCTTTCGCGAGGATCACCTTTCACCTCGGTTTATCCCACCCTAGCTGCTAATTATTCTCAGAGCCAGAGTAAGAGGATCTCAAGCAAAAGTATACACAGTAAAGATGGCCAGCTCGTCATCAGATGTTTACGCAAAAATGCAGACAGACTTCCTGACTTGGACACTGGTTCAGCAGATGGGCTCGGTTTAATGTGAACCGTACCAGCTTCTTGTAAACACACGCTATTGTTTGCTAGCGTTAATGAAACTAGCCATGAAAGCTTCAGATGCACTGCGGTCGCTGGCTCTCGTCCAGGCCCCGGGTTCCAGACATCCACCACCATATCACTAAACAACGCAACCTTTAAAAGACAAGCGGAACATTCATTTAGACGTTTGTGGATGTTTGAGAGCACGTTTGTTGAATCTTCGGCATCTAAAGTACCGTTCGGACACGATTTCCAGACGTGTGTGTGTGTTTTCAGTGTTGTTTCCGGAGGACATCTGTAGTAATGATGTTTACGACTTTACGATGTCTCATTACAAACTCCACATGTACTACACACACCTCATTTTAATACACACCCTTTGCTTTGATCTCAATGACAAGCGCTTGCTGAAGAGGGCGTGGCTGCGCTTGATCATCAGTAGGTCACATGACCATAACATACCTGTAGTGTGTTACCCGTACCTGTGCCAGGAACTCAATGACTTCAAATCTAAAGCCCCCGGAAGTGTCGTTTCTCTGACACGCCCTTTTAAACTTCCTCTGTGTTTTATTTTTAACCGTTTTCCATTTTTGGTTTTAGCAGGAAACGATAGAGAAAAGAAAAAAAAAAAAAGCAAGCGCTTCCTGGAGAAAAAGCACAGAACCTCTCTTTTCCCGCAGGATTTAATACAATCTTTCCCGGAACTTCAGCTCAGACAGGATATATATATATATATATAAATAAATCACCTGGAATTATTTCCACTGCTCAGTTTATAGAAAAGAAACATACGTGCACGTGAATTCCGTAAAAAAATGACCAACGTGACGGATTCAGACTAAAATCCTAGAGATGCTCTGGGAATATGAGAGATAATCACATTACACACCTCCACATGGAAACCTAATCCAGTCCGAACAGGGGCTTAAGAAGGTTTTAAATATTTAACATGACTTTAAAAAACATGATGAAGGAAAATATGACATAGCATGACTTAAAAAAAAAAAAAAATCTTTAATATTAGGACCACATCATGACACTGAGGGGAAAAAAACAAACAGCAGCAATGAAATGACACAAATATAAACGTTCTTTCAGGAACTAATATATTTCAATACATTTCTTTGGACTTACTGGGTGTGGCCTAATACGTAGCATAAAATCTAGCTAATTAAACACTGCGCTGCGTTAATGTTACGTCTCCTGTTAGTATTGCTACTATATGTTAGTATTATATTGCGTGATTAGCATCTGGCGTCAAATTTATTGGCATGCTAGACAATTTCAAGACAACTAAACCAGTAGCTAAGGTTGTTAATTATACCACTGATGTTGATGTGATTTCATAAATTGTCAGATTGGGCGATTTAATTTAAATTTAATTTAATTTAAGCTCCGCAGTCTCTGACTCTGGATTCCTGCATCTTTTTTTTTTTTTTTAAAAAAGAGAAAGTTAAAGAACGGGTGTTTTATATAAATACACTGTACGTGTAGCTGATGATGTGACACTCATACGCCGAGACACTTTAAAGCAGTCGTCGCGTGATCGTCTTATTGCGCTTGACGTTTCGTAAAGCCGTATGCGAGAGGGATAAATCAGAGTTCCTTTAAACCGTCTCGGGTTTCAGCGTGTCACTGACCCCCGTCTCATGTCTTCCCCTCAACCAATCACCGCTTTTATCCCTCTCTTCCACTCGTTCTCTCTGCGCGATGGGTGATAATGGAACACAGTCGCGGCTCGGCTTTAATTCGTCGGAGCGTTCGGGAGGATTACAGAGGCGCCGAAACACTCCGCTCATTTACATCATTACAGCAAAGACTCGCTGAGACCAACGGGAAATCTAATTAGCAGACCACCAGTGACAGACGCCTGCAGTTTCACACTGATCACAGCCCAACACACACACACACACACACACACACACACACACACACACACACACACACACACACACACACACACGGAGCTCTGTGATTGTAATTACACCTGACGAGCTGCTCCGAGTCTCACCGCGCTACCAGAAAGGCCCCAAGCGAGAATTTAAATTCATAAACCACTAAAACGCAGCTGTGTGCTCCATCTGTAACACATCTGATCATTATTATTATTATTATTATTATTAATAATATTATTATCTAAATAGAGCATGGAGCCTTTCTGCAAATAAACATGCATTATAAGTAAATGTGTGTCCAGTTAAAGACCACAATCTCCAACAAACACCAACATTTTATAACAAATTCTGTTTTCTACAAAACAACAAAAACATTAACTATAAAAACACCAACACTGTCCACAAAAACACTGACATTTCACAACACCAACAAGCAGAAACGTTTCCTAGCAACCATCAGACTCTTTTCTATCAAGCATTTAAAAGTTAAAACAGTTAGCACCATTCTCCTTAAAAACACCAACATGTTATCTATCAAACACCAAATACTTAATAAAAAAATTATTTTAACTATCAAACAGCATTTTGCCCATAAAAACACCACCATTTTCTAACAAACACACCAATATTCACTACATTCACTATTCAAAAACACCAACAAACACTGTTTTCTATCAAACACCAGCAGTTTCACCAACAAAAACACCAACATCCGTAAAAATAAACACCAATACTCACTACACAACTGCAACATTTTCCACAAAACACCATTTTACAACAAACACAACGTTTTCTTTCAGGCATCAGTCTCTATCAAAAACACTACAGAGGAGGACTTTCTACACACATCCAAACACCAACATTTTCCCCATTAAAAAAAACACAAAAAGTCTTTAACATCAACAAACTAACATTCTGTCCAATATCTACATCCTGAAAAACACCAAAACGTTCTACAATAAAAACACAAACACTCTTCAACAAACACCACCAACTCCCCACACGAACCCACTAACACTATTCTCTTAAAAAGTACCACCATTTTTCAACAAACACCAACACGCAAAGACATTCTTCATCAAATGCCTACAAACACCGGCATTATTCACCAAACACCAATCTCTTGCACTAAACACCAACACCTGCCTCATTCTAACAGAAACAGAAACTTCCCCAACATCCCACAAAGGGAAAAAGCCACAATACGTGTATGTCTGTGTTTAGCGTTTAGTGTTCAGTGTTTAACTCGGGGTCAGTGATTACTACTGATTAAATACACGCGTATGTCAGTGTTTAGTGTTTAGTGTTTAACTCGGGGTCAGTGATTATTACTGATTAAATACATGATGAAGTAAAACACATGTATGTTGGTGTTTAGTGTTTAACTCGGGGTCAGTGATTATCACTGATTAAATACATGATGAAGTAAAACACATGTATGTTGGTGTTTAGTGTTTAACTCGGGGTCAGTGATTATCACTGATTAAATACATGATGAAGTAAAACTCATGTATGTTGGTGTTTAGTGTTTAACTCGGGGTCAGTGATTATCACTGATTAAATACATGATGAAGTAAAACTCATGTATGTT
>NC_069726.1:856291-861291 GCF_027358585.1 Pangasianodon hypophthalmus | reverse complement strand
TGTGGAACGCTGGTGTTTAATGGCGTTTGATATTTCATGGTGTTTGTGCGTTGATGTTTTAGAATTGTTCGCGTTTGAGAATCATTGGTGTTTGATAATGTTGATGTCTGATTGTAGATGTTGGTGTTTATAGGATAATTTCTGGGGGAAGAAAAAAAAATCATGTTCTTCCAATCCAAAAAACGTCACTTAATCCCAAAATAATGACTGTGCACTACGGCTAGCGCGCGGCGCGGTTAGTTATGAATGTCTGAGGAAAGGAGGGAAGAAAAATGGCACTATCACACCATCAGGAAGGAGAGAAATCCTCGTAGTGATGTCCAAATCCTGATAAATCCCGACTAAAAGCTTCTCGGAGCGCAGCCGTCGCTCATGCATCACCCTCGCACCATTATCAGCAGCCGCAGAGACACCCATCAGCTCACACCTCACTCGTCCTCGCGAGCTGCGCCTCCCTGACAGTTTAACGACCCGCAGACGGGGTGTGTGGCGTCCTCACACACATCGTTACACACGCTGTATACACACACTCAGCCAGAGGGAGAGAAATCCCAAACACCGCCTGGGAGGTGGGGTCAAAGGTCATTCTGACACACAGCCCTGATCACTGACACCTGACAGGGGCTAAGGAGCAAGATCCTGGTTCACTCCCCTTCACTCCCTCGTCTGGTATGATCCATCTCGGGACAGGGGAAAGAAGACAGGAGGGGAAGAGAGAGAGAGAGAGAGAGAGAGACAGAGAGTGAGAGAGAGAAGATAGATAGACAGATAGAGAAAGACAGACAAAGAGACAGAGTGACAAACAGAGAGATCGAAAAAAACAGAGAGACAGAGCGAGAAGATAGATAGATAAATAGAGAGACAGATAGAGAGACAGATAGAGAAAGACAGACAAAGATAGAGACAGGCAGAAAAAAAAACAGAGACAGAGAGACAGACAGTGATGTAGGGAGAGACAGAAAGAAATAACAGACAGAGCAATAGAAAGACAGAGAGAAAGAGAGAGAGAGAGAGATAGAGAGACAGATTGAGAGAGAGAGAGAGAGAGAGAGAGACAGAAATAATAGACAGAGCAACAGAAAGACAGAGAGACAGAGAAAGAGAGAGAGAGAGAGAGATAGAGAGAGACAGACAGAGAGAGAGAGAGAGAGAGACAGACAGAGGTATTGGATAATTAGCAGGTCAGATCGTTTTCTTCTCTCTCGCACTAACGAGGTCGCTTTAATGCATCACTTCTAAACATTCAGGTTCTGCTCACAACCACCTGATCAATCCACACACACACACACACACACACACACACACACACACACACACACACACACACTCACACCCCATACCAGCACCAGACAGCCACTAGCTTTCACACACACCTCTTTCTGTCACACACACGGACATTAAGTCCGTAAGAACAAACTGCAGACTCACTATTACACACACACACACACAGCTGGTTCTAATGGGGCAGTGCTTTGTCTCTACAAACACATCAACACACACACACACACACACACACACACACACACACACACACACACACACTTTTCTCTAATGACCAGTCAGACTCAATAAATCCAGACTCGGATTCAGTTGTGTAAGTCACTAACAGTTCGGTTCTGCCCGAGTTGGAGAGTTTATTCTACACTGACACTCTTCCATCACACTCAGAATCGTGACTCGCGATCAGACGCATCTGTTTTACAACTTTCCACTAACACATGGCCGGATCTGGGTCCGATTTGGGTCTGGGCCCGGCTCTGGTTCTGGTTCTGATTCGGAATAAATGAGTCATCCAGTGTGGAAGATGGTGGGCAAATAAAAGTCATCAAAGTGATTCAGTGAGTAAATAAGTGAATGAATCAGTAAGGGGACAGCTAACTGAATCAGTCTGCAAATGATTTGTTGAATGAATCAGTGATTCGATGGCTATCAGTGAATCAGGAAGCGAACAAATGAGTGAATCGGTGAGTCGGGAAAAAGAGCGAACCAGCCAGCAAATAAATAAATGAACTGAGTCTATAAAGACATCAGTGAGTCAGTAATAAATTATTTTCTGATTGATTCAGTGAGCTAGTTCCTTACTGATTCACTTGTTGATTTGCTTGCTGTCTTCCTGACTCTTACTGAATCAGTCAGCAAACGACTCAGTGATTCAGGAACGGATAGTGAATCAGCGAGTGCAGTGTTAGCGTGTCTTCATTCATGTCTAAGCTAAAACGCTCCAGGGCATAAAAATACCCCTCTAACGAACACCACACGTCTGAAGCCCTGTTTAATTCATCACCTGGAGAGGCAGAGCGCGCACACGTCCAACCCTGCGACCCTGATTACACACATCACGCTTTAACGACATTTTCATTAAGGGGCTTTTCAGGATGAGAACGTGTGGAATGTGAAGTCTGCGATTCGTAAAACGTGTAATCACAGCGCGGAGGGAGACGCTCGCGTGCATCACGTACTGCACTAACACGCAGGCGTCTGAACCAGGAAGATGTGGGCCGAGGGGTAATTGCAGCCCCGTGCGTTGGGCGGGAATTAAAATTAACGTCTCCATACCCCAAAGGGCAATTCTGACGAGCTGTGTACGGGTCTCCATGGCAACCACATCATCACATCCACATCTGAAAACAAGGGTATAATCAAAACGGGGCAGAACAGCATGCGATGCTTTTGTTAGAGAATAAAAAAACAGATAAAAATAACCACAAGCGCTTGGTTTATTCTGGATCGCCCTGAAAGTCTTCTCGTGGCTCCGTTAACAGAGTTTTATTTATTAACATAACAGCCTCTTAAATAAATCCCGCGCAAAATTAAAGAACATCATAACCTCGCTAACACACACACACACACACACACACACACACTCTGAGAGCAAAACACAGCAGTAAATCTCATCGGTTATGAGTTAGGACCCGGGGTCGGCCACTTAGAGACGCTTTAAAGGTGTTTCTCAAATGTTTCTGACGCTAAAACTCTCGGTCTAAATATCTGATTTTACAGGTGAGATCACACACACACACTCACACACACACTCACACACACTCACACACACTCACACACACACACACACACACACTCACACACACACTCACACAGAGTCTCGTTCACATACTGCGCTTTTCCAGAGTTATTTATCTCCCGCACTCGATCGGGCCGCAGTAAATCTGCTGAAGTGAGACGGACAGATAAAAGCAAAACGAGAGAGAGAGAGAGAGAGAGAGAGAGAGAGGTGGATGAAAGAGTGGACGTGGAGAAAAGGAAGGGTGGGAAAGATGAAAGCAGAATGTCTGTGGTGTGTAAGATGTGTTTAACTCGTGCCCAAATGGACAGGTGGACGTGGATTACACACACACAAACACACACACACACACACACACACACACACACACACACGAGGTGCAAGCTGCCAAATATAATACAGAAAATTGTGGACATTAAACACGCGTTGACTTTCAACAGAGCAATAAATGTCAGTGTTTCATGAAAAAGGAACATAGGTTATATAAACAGCAGTAAAAACGTGAATCACTGAGCAAAATGAGTGCGTGACTCAGTGAATCAACAAACAGACTGAGTCAGTAAGAGCATAAATCAAATCAGTGAGTCGGTGAATTGGTGTCAGTGAGTCAGTCAGTCAGAGAACAAATGAATCAGTGAGTCAGCGAATGAGTGAATCCGTCAGTCAGCAACTAAAACAAAAGAAAAAAATAATAAAAATACAGCGAGTCAGTAAGCAGATGAATTGATGAATCAGTGACTCAGCAAGAAAGTGAATCAGTGTTGAAAGTGAATCAGCAAAACAGTGCGCAGGTGAACGAATCAACGAATGAGTCAATGAGTGAATCAGTGAGTCAGAATCAATCAACGAATCAATGAATCAATCAAGAATCAATGAATAAATCAGTCAGTCAGTGAGCGGATATATTGCTGAATCAATGAGTCAGCAAGAAAGTGAATCAGTGGACGAACAAGCAAGTGAATGAATTAATGAACGAGTCAGTGAGTGAATCAGTGAGTCACTGAATGAAAGAATCAAGTAAATGAATAAATCAGTGAGTCAGTGAGTGAATCGGTGTCAAACCACCAACCAGCAAATGAACAGAGAAAAACAGTGGGTGTCACTTTACATAAAATTTGCATATGATTAGCATAATGTTTGAAAGTAAACGCCCCCTGAGGAGTGACAGACGGAGGAGGAGTGTGTGATTAGCGTGAGGAAGCTCTTACTCTCTCTCCTTCTCGCTGAGCTTGTCGGTGATGGTGTCCCGGACGGACGAGCGAGAGCCCCGGTGCATGATGGGATACCTGAGCGGAATCTGCAGGAAGCAGGAAATCATCAGCACCAGGTGTGCCGTGTAGCCGAGGGCGACTGCCACACTCCCATCATCCTTTGCTGCAGAGAGAGAGAAATGACAACACAGGACGAGTTTGTTGCAGTGAACGATGGGTAATGAAATGATTGTACGATTGTCGCTACGGTCTGGTATTTCAGCACGTTACTTAGGGTAGAAGTGCGAGTGAGATTCGGGATGTGACCTGACTCTAAAACTCTAAGACTCTATTTAGGGTAGAAATCTGAGATTTGGGACGGAGCCTGACTCCAAGCCAGTGCACTTCCCTCTCCGTCCCGTAGAGTTTAAAGTGGAGGCATGGTCACTTTTCTTTTGGAACATTATTTATGTTAGAAGTACGAAGTACGAAGTCCTAACGCAATCCTGCTGAGGTTTACATCTGAGACTTTTCTGGCACACTGTTTAGGGTAAAAAAAAAAAAAATATCTGAGATCTGGGATGGAGTGTGATTTTTTTTTAAATGCTCACTCCTCATATTTTATTGAAACACAACAGGTCAGCCGGTTCATGTTGCTCATTTTAGCGCGCACGACGTCAGCGTGCAGAAACGCGGCGAGCGTAACGCGCTTCTCTAAACAGGTGTGATGCCAACGCCGGAGGCTAATGTCAGGGTTTAGCAACCTGTAATCAAACAGCATGCACTTTCAA
>NC_069726.1:846291-848791 GCF_027358585.1 Pangasianodon hypophthalmus | reverse complement strand
GTGTACACGTACAGTAAAAAGCAAGTATAGTTCAGCCTTGAGCAGTGTGTGTGTGTGTGTGTGTGTGTGTGTGTGTGTGTAAACAGCAGCATGTTAAAGTCGAAGTCACTTACAGTAGTACTGTGTATTACTCATTTATTTTACTGTAAATGTGCTGCTCCTATGTTTATTTTTAACTTCTTTTTTTGTTTGTTTTCTGGTGTTTTTTTTTTCTTTCCTTGATGTTTTTCTTAGCTTTTTTCTCTCATTTTGTCGCTTCTTTCTGCAATTTTTTTCTTTTTCATTTTTAAAAGATTCCATTTTAGTTTTTTAACTTTTATTTATATTTCTTGCTTTTCTTACCTCTTCATTATTTCCCGTTTCTCTCTGTGCTTTAATAACGTCCTTAAACTTATTATTTTTTTATTTTATCCTCTTTATTTAGTTTTTGTTGTTTTTCTTTCTGTTGATATTTTTCTTACTTGTTTTCTTTATTATTTATGTCTCTTATTTTTCTTATTTCTTACTGATTTTATTTTAAAAACTCCTTTTTATTCTATTTTTTCTATCCTTTCACTTCTCTTTTCTTAAAAATGTTTTATTTTCTTTTCACTTTTATTTTCATTCTCTTATTTCCTTTTTAATTCCCTTCATGCTGTTTTCTTCCTTTTTTCACTTATTTTCTTCACTCGTTTCTTTTTTTTTACTCGTCTCTTTTTATTTTCTGTTTCTCCATTTTATTTCAACATTTTTAAAAAAAATTTTCTTTGATTTTTTCCTTTTTCTTTTTACCAAATGTGTTCATTTTTTTATTTGCTTTTCTTCCTTCTCGTTGTTTTGCTTTTCTCTCTTTCCTTTTATCCATCCATTTTCTTGTCGTTCGTTATCCAGAGAGCAGAACCGCAGACGTGGGAGATTTTGTTTTAAATGCTGCTAAATCCTCTCGAACACAAGAGACCGACTGCTGGAGGATCTAATGACATATTTATGAGGATCTGTACAACACACACACACACACACACACACACACACACACACACACACTAAATCCTAACCCATTCCACACACAGGCCTCACAGTAAAGAGTGTGTACTTTATCATCACTGAAAAACAGAGGAATTACACTGTCTGTCTGTGTGTGTGTGGTTGTTTGTGTGTGTGAGAGTGTGTGTGTGTGTGTGTGTGTGTGTGTGGTTGTTTGTGTGTGTGAAAGAGAGTGTGTGTGTGTGTGTGTGTGTGTGTGTGTGTGTGTGTGTCTCACCCGTTCTGTACAGGCCGCTGTGGTTCTGAGCTTCTCCTCGATCTCTTTCCCAATTTTCTGAACTGTAACCTGCGTCTGCTTTATCGCCTTCTGAGCCGTGTGGAGTCTAAAGAGAGAGAGAGAGAGAGAGAGAGGGAGTGAGAAAGAGAGAGAGAGTGAGAGAATGAGACAGTGAGAGAGAGAGTGAGAGAGAGAGAGAGAGAGAGAGAGAGAGAGAGAGAGAGAGAGAGTGAGAGAGAGACAGTGAGTGAGACAGTGAGAGAGAGAGAATGAGACAGTGAGAGAGAGAGTGAGAGAATGAGAGAGAGTGAGAGAGAGACAGTGAGTGAGAGAGAGAGAGAGAGAGAATGAGACAGTGAGTGAGTGAGTGAGAGAGAGAGAGAGAGTGAGAGAGAGAGTGAGAGAGAGTGAGAGAGAGAGTGAGAGAGAGATGCATCCATTCATTCTTTCATCTGTTATTCTTTGCAGCCTTTCTTTTTCTCTTTCTTTTTCTCTTTCTTTCTTTTTCTCTTTCCCGCTCTCTGTCCTTCCACCTTTGTCTTAAATTAACTTGAAATGTATTTCTTTGTAAACTAGAATCTCTTCTTCCATCAGGATTTTTTTCCTTTTCTTTTTCTGTCTCTCTCTTTTTTTTACTCTCTGTTCTCGTAACGCTTTCAGACGTGTGTGTGAGAGTGAAGAGAGAAATCTGGCCGTGCTCTCGCTCCTCCTCGCTGTCTCGGACGGTGTGATGTGCTGATGCAGACGTCGGCTGCCGTATCGCCTGAACAATCTGACGGGGTTTTATCGCCTTTCACGCATTTCTGACGCTTATCAGCCAATCAGACGAGGACGTGAGGGGTTGCACGGCAACACGACTTCAAACACAAATAAACAAACACACAAACCACAAACACCTGAAACAAAACAGCTTTTGGAGGATAAGAGTTGCATTTCAGTCACTCTCAGTGAAAGGAGGCGTGGCCTCTGGATCTTATCTGTCAGTCTCAGTGAAAGGAGGCGTGGCCTCTGTACCATTTCCGTCAGTCTCAGTCAAAGGAGGCGTGGCCTCTGTATATTTTCTGTCAGTCTCAGTGAAAGGAGGCGTGGCCTCTGAATCTTTTCCGGCAGTCTCACTGAAGGAGGCGTGGCCTCTGGATCTTTTCTGTCAGTCTCAGTGAAGGAGGCGTGGTCTCTATCTTATCTGTCAGTCTCACTGAAGGAGGCGTGGCCTCTGTATCTTTTCCACCTGTCTCAGTCAAAGGAGGCGTGGCCTCTGTA
>NC_069726.1:808791-828791 GCF_027358585.1 Pangasianodon hypophthalmus | reverse complement strand
CCTTTTTTTTTTACATGTTGATCCTTTTTTTTGGAAGTTAAGTACCCTTAATTACCCACTGACCCCCTAAAGAACCCTTAAAGTACCTTCAGTTTCCTCCAAAACTCCAAATTATTACTCATTATATAGTTTTCTTCTTAAACTCCTGACAGGTTGTAGGTGTTAAGTTGGTATTTGGTACAGTTTTAGGGGGAAAAAAATGGGTTCTTTCAGGGTTCTTTTGATAATTTTGGGTTCTTCGCAGAACACACAGTACTCAGAGGAACATCTCAGTAACCCTTAAGGCTTTTGTACCATCGAAAAACTCAGAACACGACGAAATCTGTTCAATTATTAAATATCCAAACTGTCTTACGTGTTTATTTATAGTGTGTGATTTGATGTATAGCTAAAGAACAGGAAACAATGACCATATAAGGAAAACGGAAAGATAGCATCAGTATTTTTAGAAAGATAGCATCAGTACTTTTAGAACAGAACTGCCTAAAATTTATTTATTCTTTTTTTAGATGTTAAACATCTTTTTTTTTTTCATTTAAAGGTCAAAAAACGTGACTGAACGCATCACGGCTTTGTTTTAAACGCAGGACTGTGAAAGATACGGCGTATTGCAATGTTCTCAAAGTCACTTCCTGCGAAACGAACACGCTACAGGTGCGACTTTCACTCTGTCTGTCTGTTGTTGTGTTGTTCTGGGTTTTTTTTTTTTTCTTCATCCTGCTTCGAATTTCCTCCAACATTCCCGAGTGGAACTTGTTTAGATTCAGATCACATTCGTTTTCTCCGTTTTCTCCTCGGGCTTGCTCCATAACAAAACACCAAAAAAAAAAAAAAAAATCAGTTGAGGACAAAAAAAAAAAAAAAAAAAAAACCTTATCGCACCACAGAACTTGGTTTAATGATCAGCAGTTCAGCAGGTTTACAGAGACACACACACACACACACACACACACACACACACACCACATGACACGGCGAGAAAAAGACAGGTCTGTGCTGATTCCCTTCATGTCCGAGATAACAGAATGAGGAACAAGCACTTTCTACAATCAGAAACGTCAAAAAACATCTTAAACGTCTTAAAGAAATGTCAAAAAAACGACGCTACGTTATTAAACTTTTATTAAATCACGAGATTCACAACTTCACTGTTCACGTTAACGCTGTAATAACTGCGTTATAACTAACAACTACGATGGCGACAGTAAGAGTCACCGTTACCACGCAGAGGCTAACTATTTTTATTCCTCTCACACCACAGCAATTTACCAACAATTACAATGTTTTATTTATTAAAGAACACATCATACTTTTTATCCGTTTATAGTTACAGTTAACGTTTGTGAAATAAGTTAGTTCCTGTTGTCACTTACGTTATAGCAGCTATAAACACTCGTTCCCTCACCAGCCTCTCTTTATTTTCTCTCTCGACATTAACAATAAATAAATAAATAAATCGCAGCTTGTTACCGAGAAAACGCAAAGAAGCGTAAACTCCTCTGTCCTGAAGACGTCGGAAAACTTACAGCAGTTACAGCTTTACCTCTGACTGTTACAAAGCGCTGACACTGGAGACTCCTTCCACAAACTTCACCACATTAACTTTTTTATTATTATTATTATTATTATTATTATTATTAGTGGATCAACACCTTCCGACCAATCAGAATCCAGAACTCAACAACTGTGTAGTGTAAAGAAAAATAATAATAATGCGGACCACAGTTTGAGAGAACTATTAGCATAAACAAGAACCATGTTCTACGAAAGAGCACTAGGGCGTGTAACCCTCGATATAGTGCACTATATTTGCAATTTGGGCTTTAACCAAACCACTACGGCCAGTTAGCATAATTAACAGCTTTGCTAACTGATAAATATGCTAACATCAGGCTAGCTTTACTCGGACAGCCTGCTTTATTTATTAGCTTCAGATAGCTAGCTAGAAGTGGGGTGTGTCCTGATTTGTGTAAAAATCTAGCTTGGTGCACTCACTTGAGAGAGATGAGTTAGCTAGTTAGTTAGTTAGTTAGTTAGGTAGTGAGGTAGTTAGTGAATACTCTCCCTGTGATAAACCGTTAAGATGACACAATTTCAGTTTCGTGCTTGCTGTTTAAAAATGAATCCCCATCAATAAATCAATAAATTTCGATTTATAATCACTTTGAGATGTTTGTGTGAGACTTCTCGACACTGTGCTGGTGTTTGTTATCCGAACAAATCTACAAAGTTGTGCAATCTTCACATTCTTTTCGCAGCTTGCTTATATTAGCGAGCTAATCGCTAACGAGCTAGCCACCAGCCTGAGGGAAAATGACGACACAAATCTAACGGCTTTTCTATTTTTAAAAAAAACTGTACTGAGTGCTCGCGCACTAATGGGCCAATCAAATCAGCCGTAGAGGAGTGCGGCGGTATATAAAGCTCGAGCGGGTGCGAGAACAGAGACAGCTCTGTCAGAGCCAGAGACAGGGGTCAATCAATAGGGTAAAGCGTCTCTATGAGCCACTCCAAGCTGTTCAATTAAACAAAAAAACAACAAAAAATAGAAACTGAAAGACGTCATGACGAGTTAGCAAGCGTAACCGTAAGCTAACGGCGCTTTCCCTAAACTAAACTTGTCATCTTTCGCTTTCTGTCATGGGATAAACACACTCAGGAGGTAACCTGAGCATGAGCAGTTGTGTAGCATTTTATCGGGATTAACACAACACCACATTTTAAAGCCATCTAAAGAGAATCGGGGTTTATCGCTAGGACAAACCTGCATTAACTCCAAAGCTGAATGTTTAAGATGAGTGCTTAATAAATAACGGATGCTAATTCAGTTAGCTAGGCAAGTCAAGGCCCGGTTATGATGATGATGATGTGATCAGACACAAGACATGTGACTGGGTGAAAAGCTGATTTATAACCTCAGCTACAAGTGAAGTAAAAGCCCAGGGTTTTGGTGTGTTTGTTTAGTGTTTTCCCCTCCTCCACCCCCGGTCATGATGAGGTTACCTGCTGGGATGTGAGCTCAACATGCACGGATCTGGAAGCTGCAGCTCCGGGGTTATTGACAGGAGTGGATCCGAGAGCAAGATCCCAAACCGAGTTCATCATTATCCGTCATTTATCTTTTCATCCCAGATCACTCATCCCCGCGGACAAGCCTTCCTTCACATCCACATCCACCACTTTTACCGAGGAGTCCAGCAAAGAAAGAAAAGAGCAGTTAATCTGAGAACACAGCGGCATAAACAAAACTAAAGTCTCCCTGACGGCGCCATTGTCCGACCTTGATTGGGCCAAAATCCTTCCTACGACGCTGATTGGTTCAGTCATGCTGTCAATCAAATGTAAAACCTCCCCTCTTACCGCACAAAGGCGGAAGCGTGAATCTGCAGCGCGATAGGCTAGAACGCCTGTCAATCAAAACAAAGGGGCGGGGAAACTTTCTATATAGCCAAATCCGCAATACAGCCCTAGTGCACTACTTAGGGTATAAAACTCATTATATTGTTGTCTACTTAGTGCACTTGTGTAGGGAGAAAGGAAAGATTTAGCATTTAGCCTAAATTGTGGCGTAGCACGTGAAAGTGAATCAATAATCATAAAGGATAAATAAACAGGAGGTTAGTAAACAATAACACGGAATTTAGTTTCGATGATGTCTATTTAAATATTCTATATATATATATATATATATATATATATATATATATATATATATATATATATATATATAGTTTTTTTTATATGGATTATCATTTATATAGCAAAAAAACCAAGGATTTGAGATTCAACCAAATGTGTGTGACACAAGGAAGTGATTAGTATGTACCGGAAACTAGGAAATAATAATAATAAAAATAAATAAATAAATAAATAAATAAAAGAGTAATTAAGTAAATTAAAAAGCAGAGTCACAGTTGTTTATTCTGCACAAAAAAATTATAATTTGCATACTTGTTTTTTTTTAAATAACAGCAATATGTATATAAATAAATTGATCAATAAAAATGTTGTTTTTTTTAAGTAAATACAGCTTTATAAAATCAATCAATTATATTAATCAACTTTATGTTTATTAAATTTAATAAACTAATTACATTTTTTAGATATACTTATATTTTGCAAACCAAATTTCATTACACTTTTGCAATAAAAATAAATATATTCTTTTTATACACAACAAAAAAATGCAAGCAAACACCACAGAATAAATAAATAAATAAATGTAATAAATAAATGCACAGAATAAATTGTACACAGTTTAATCTTGCAGTAGAACTTGTAGTGGAAAGATTTTATTTATTTATTTATTTATTTATTTATTTTGCTCGGTCTGAGTCGAGTCTTTCTGTTAATCTCGTTGTACTCGTGTAGTTTTTAGATTTTCCTCGTCTTACAGTAAATCCAGTACAGGTGCTGAACAGAGAAGGTCTGGTTCCTCTTTTGGAGTCTCGGTTCCTCTCAAGGTTCTTTCTAAGGTTTCTAACTCACCACATCCACCATCAGCTCATCTGCGGTCTGAAAATGAATTTCTGTGAAACTCTCCAGCTCACAGATCATTTTTAAAGTTCTTCTTTATGTTCTTCTAAAGTTCTAAAGTGAATTTATCATGGAGAAGAAAAAGTAATTTGATCTGAAATGACAAAAAAAAAGGAAAACCATGTGCATTTGATGCATTTTGTGTGTGTGTGTGTGTGTGTGTGTGTTTTACTGCATAGTACATTTATGGTGTTTTTTGGTACAGAAACAAAGTCATGAAACAGTTTTGTACATTTTATTTTTATTCCAAAAACATATAAAAGTTAGATTTTTAAGAATCAGCTCAGTGTGCATGATCCAGTTCAACTTTACATATTTATAACATTTTAAACATAAAATCTAATCATTGGTAAAGTCAGTGAATGTTTCATTACAACAAATCAGATCTGCAGCAAAAGTCATGCTTCTTTACTCTGCTTCTTTACACATGATGCATATTTATTAACACTTCAGCGGCACCTTATAATCCAATAAACACTTTATTCGACAATTACACGTGAACATGTTGAATCAGACGTTACGCAGATATGATCAGACTTCTGCAGCTGATGATATTCCTCACATTACCGTTTCCGCTTCACGAGAAAATTTCAGCTTTCTTTTTATTTCATGTTTTTATTTGTGCACTGATTATAAACACAATCACGTCCTTTTTCCTGCTCAGACACAGTCCAGTCTGTCGCTCTGGCTACAGCTGTGTCTGTCTCTTACATTGCATTGCTTGTGCAAAAAAAAAGAAAAACATAAAAACCATAAAAAAATAATAACAACAATAATAATAATAACAAAAATAACTTAAGGGATCAAATAAACCTGGTTTTACAATCAGAGAGAGAAAAGATTCACCCCAAAACATTTTACACCTGATCTTCATTTATGATTATCGCTGTGTTACAATAACGCTTTCAACTCTCCCTCGTACACTACCCCTAATCAAAGGGCACTCGGCCAGGCAGCATGAATACACGCACTAATGCACACTGCGTAGTGAACTATACGACCAGACGGAAGCCATTTTGGATTCAGTTCACTACTTCTGACATGAGTGCACTACATAGGCACTCTCAGGTCTACAGTGACTCAATCACTCATCTAACGCTCATATAACGCTCCTCTAACGCTCATATAACACTCATATAATGCTCATATAACACTCATCTAACACTCATCTAACGCTCATATAACACTCATATAACGCTCCTCTAACGCTCATATAACACTCATATAACGCTCATATAACGCTCATATAACACTCATCTAACACTCATATAACACTCATAACACTCATCTATCACTCATCTAACGCTCATAACACTCATCTATCACTCATCTAACACTCATAACACTCATCTATCACTCATCTAACGCTCATAACACTCATCTATCACTCATATAACACTCATCTATCACATCTATCACAAGACTTATCATATAATGCTCATATAACCTCATGAGCTGATTAAGACACAAAAACGGCTCACTCATAACGCTCATCTAACGCTCATCTAATGCTCATTTACTGCTCATCTATCACTCATCTAACGCTCATGTTACGCTTATATAATGCTTATAAAACACTTATCTAATGCTCATCTATCACTCATCTATCACTCATCTATCACTCATCTAACGCTCATGTTACGCTTATATAACGCTTATAAAACACTCATCTAATGCTCATCTATCACTCATAACGCTCATCTAACGCTCATATAACAGTCATATAACGCTGATATAACACTCATTTACTGCTCATCTATCGCTCATCTATCACTCATCTATCACTCATCTAATGCTTATCTATCACTCATAACGCTCATCTAACGCTCATCTAATGCTCATTTACTGCTCATCTATCGCTCATCTATCACTCATCTAATGCTCATATAACACTCATAACGCTTATATAACACTCATCTAACGCTCATCTAACGCTCATATAACGCTTATATAACACTTATATAACCACTTGAGCTGATTAAGACACAAGAACGGCCCTAAATTTGAGTGTGCAGATGCTGAAACTGTGAAAATGTTCACTGTTCTCTCAACAAACGTCTTGGCTGGAAAATCTGAAGGAGAGAGAGTAATTACATCATCAAATATAAGAGCCAATCAGGTTTCAATATGCAAGTCAAGGCCATGGGATATTGGAAGGGCAGGACAGGAGAGGAGTCTGTAGTTTATTATTCTTATCTTCCCCCAAAAAAAGTTTTCTTTTCTTGAAAAACTGTTTTGAGCGATTGGGAACTCAGCCAAGAGGAAGTGGCGAAGCAGAAGGGAAGTAGACAGAATTGGAACACAGCCGTGATCGTCGTTTATACGGCTTCAGGTTTCGGTGCTGTGGTGTGTGTCTGTGTGATGGAAAAATATAAACACTGGGGGTTTTGTTGCTGTTTTTAAAAGGCAGTAGTACCTTCTTCTTCTTCTTCTTCTTCTTCAGTGGATGAGAAGGACGTCGGACTCTTTCAGGCCGAAGCGTGTCTTGTACTTATTGAACAGCGTGGTGAGAGAGTTGACGTACATGGTGTGGTACATTTCCACCACGTCCGGAGTCGGATCCTCGAGCTTGGGCACCGTGATTGGTTCTCCAACTGAAAGAGAGATGTTACGAAACCATCAGCAAACATCACGCTGCGGACGAGGTGAACGTCCGTCTCTGAGCTCAGGTGACTTCAGGACGTCGCTCTCAGGACCAGTTTATAAACAAGTTAAATAAATATGTTTATTCTGAACTTTTCCTGAAAAACTCATGGACTTGGACATAAACACTATCTATATTTTTTAAGTAACTTAAGAGCTATAAACAATTTCTTTCACCTATTTTTAAAAAATAGCAAATCTGCAAAGCATTGTGGGTAAGACGCTAAAGACTCGGTGTCTCTGTCTGAGTGAATCCACGTTAAACATTAATGTTATTAACTGTGAGTTATTAGGAAGAGCTCTGTTTACAAAACCGGCCTTGGACCAGCGTCCTAAAATAGCCTTTAATCAGGACAGGGCATTCACCTGGAGTGTGTGTGCGTGTGTGTGCGTGTGCGTGTGCGTGTGAGTGTGTGTGTGAGTGTGTTTATTCTGATCCAGTACATATAAAATAAATTCAAATGGATACAAATGAACAGTGTAAACAGTAATTATTATTATTATTATTATTATTATTATTATTATTATTATTATTATTATTTTAAAATGATTAAAAATTAATTCAAGATTATAATATGCTAATATGAAGATTAACATAATATTAGCATAATTAAATTTCCTGATTAAAATAATAATTATATTATTATTTTATTTATCATATTATTATATACAATTAATTGATATTAAAAAAAAATATATATATATATATATATATATATATATATGCACAAAATTGTTATTTTATTTCATATTTATATATATATATATATATATATATATATATATATATATATATAATTATATTATTGTTAATATGTAATATTGATTTTAGAAGAGTACATTTGAATACAAATATAAAATAAAAAATATATAAGTAATATACTTATAATAAAAATAAGTAATAAAAAACATACACTAGGTAATCAATAATGATAACAATAATTGATGGTAATGACGATTATTTTTACAAACTATGAATAATAATTATATTATAAAATAAATAAAAGTGCAACAATTATATTAATCGTATAATAATAATAATAATAATAATAATAGATGTAGCAGTGATCTGCGGGGTCCAAGCACTCCTGCAGTTAGCGCCCCCTGTGGCCATTTCTTACCCAGAACAATAAACAGACCTCAGATGAACATATTTATCAAGTTTCATGCTGTTAAGAAAAGTTTTTAATCATGTCTGAGGTTCACACTCTGCTGAGGAGTTTGACACCAGAGTTGTGAAGATCCTACCTCCAGAAACCTTAGGACTAGTTTATAGAAGGGGGTGTGTTATGCAAATTAGTGGGCGGGGTCTAGTTCAATTCAGCTTAAGCCCAGGAATAAGATGAAGAAAATAAGTGTAGGAAATAAGTTACAGTTCTCAAGATAAAGAAGGAAAGAAAAAGAAGAAGAATAGGAAATAATAAGAACAATAAAGTTCCAGCAGTACATGCTTGGACCCCTAATAATAATAATAATAATAATAATAATAATAATAATGATAGAGAATATGAATGATTGTATATGATTTATGAAAGCGGTTATGGAGTGTGTGTTGTCTTACCGACGGTGTTGATGGGTTTTCCGTACGGGACGAAGCCCCACGACTCGGTGGAGAAAAATCCACAGCCGTGGAAGATGCAGGGAGCGAAACCGAGCAGCTTCTGCAGCTTCCTCTGAACCCAACGCCACCTCGAACCCTCGTCAAATATCACCTGCTTATACGCCTCATTCTCCCCGAACGAGTACACGGGCACCAGGTCCGCTCTAAAACACACACACACACACACACACACACACACACACACACAAGCTCAGTTCACATCACCTTACAGCAACATTACTAAAATCTGTTACTTTTAGGCTTTACGTAAACGTTAACACGATGCTAAACCGGTAGCTACACACGTAGCTAACACCCATCTGTTAGCTGCATTAGCGTCTAGTGCAGAACTCCAAACGTGTCTCAGCTGATGGAGAGCATTTGGGTTAAAGGGACACGCTGGACATTTTTTATTTGTTATTTTTATTTTCAAATCCGGGATTAATTCCGTCTGAATGCGGGAGATTGTTCTGCTTGACATGAAACACACGGATTTCGTTTCTAATCCTCTTTGGTGTTGCGACATTAAGAATATTTACAAAGCTCCGTTCAGACTTTTATTTCATTTTGAAAAAGATTTACAATCGCCATGGCAACATTAAAGCAGCGCTAAGCGTCTCTGGCCAGTGTGTGAAGACGTAGCGGTGAGAGACCACTGAGAACCGCTCTCTCTGGTCTCCTCGCTGAGTGATGCCGAGTGTGTGTGTGTGTGTGTGTGTGTGTGTGTGTGTGTGTAGATGCTGATCTCTGACCGTCTGATGTTTGTGCTGAGGGTTCGAGGAAGCATCGCTGAACACACACTCGTTACTCGTTACATCACACGTCTCTGTCTGAGTTTAGTGTTTATTTTATATTCAGATTTTACTTCTCTATTAACTTCTGCACTTACGTCAGCAATAAATACGTCATATAAATTATTATTTATTACTGCATCAAAAAACGTGTTTAAAAAGAAAAAAATTTTTTTTAACAATCTGAAAAAAGAAGCATAGATATTATTTACTGTATAAGAAACAAAAAAACAGATAAAAAAATAATAAAAAATCTGAAAAAACACACCATGTTTCAGGCACATGAGCAAAAAGGCACTGAAATGAAAAGATTTTAAAAATCTGAAAAAATGAAAAAGAATAATTTTTCACAGTATAAGAAAGTAAAAAGAACTGATAGAGAAAAAAGAAAAATATTACATTTTTAAAAATCTAAAAAAGAAAAACAATAATAATAATGTCATTAAAGTGTGCTTATTTTTTGTCCATATTTTTCAAACTAGAGTCAGTGAAGTGAGCTGTGCTGATGTGAGTGATTTTGTTGGTGTGTGTGTGTGTGTGTGTGTGTGAGTGTGTGAGTGTGTGTGTGTTACCCTTTCTGCAGTGCGAGTTTGACGAAGCCTTTCCGGTTTCTCAGGGTGACGGAGTTCATTCCCGGGGCGCAGTCGAGAGACTCGGCAGCTCCGCCCACCACGATGACCACGGCGTTCCCCGTCCCGTTACAAGACAGGAGATAATCGATGGAGTTCCGATTCACCGGACAAATACCTGATCACGGAAACACACACACACACACACATACACACACACACACACACACACACACACATATACTTGATGGAGTGCGGAGAAATAGTGCTAGAATCAGTGACGACTCTGAACGGATTTCAACACACACACAGTTACACTGATACCTGAAACAAACCGCTCAGAAACAAACACCTCGCTGAGTGCGCAAGTGTGTGTGTGTGTGTCTGTGTGTGTGAATGTCTATGAGTGCCTGTGGGTGTGCGTGTGTGTGCGAATGTGTGTGTCAGTGTGCAAGTATGTGTGTGTGTGTGTGTGTGTGTGTGTGTGTGTGAGAGTGTATGTGAGTGTCTGTGTGTGTATGCAAGTGTGTGTGTGTGCAAGTGTGTGTGATTGTGTGTGTGTGTGTGTGAGTGTGTCTCTGTGTGTGTGCGAATATGTGTGTGTGTGTATGCAAGTGTGTGCATGTGTGTGAGTGTGTGTGTGTGAATGTCTATGAGTGCCTGTGTGTGTCAGTGTGTGTGAGTGTGTGTGTGTGTGTGCGTGTGTGTGCAAATGTGTGTGTCAGTGTGTGTATGTGAGTGTCTGTGTGTGTATGCAAGTGTGTGCATGTGTGTGAGTGTGTGTGTGTGTGAATGTCTATGAGTGCCTGTGTGTGTCAGTGTGTGATTGTGTGTGTGTGTGTGTGTGTGTCTCTGTGTGTGTGTGTGTGTGTGTGTGTGCGAATATGTGTGTGTGTGTGTGTTAAACATTACGCAGTATGAATAATAGTGTGTTTATGTCTTTGGCCAGAATCTCAGGATGTTTATCTCAAGATAAACACAGGTCAAGCAATTAAAGTTGTGAGACTGCTGTTGCTAGGCAACTGGGAAATCAAGCCCTGCCTCCTCACCTCCAGACATTAAATAATCCCTCAGCAGGGGCAAGCGGAAGTTTCCGGCCAGCGTGGCGAGGGACGGCTTGATCCCCGGGAATTTCTTGGAGAATCCGGTCGCCTCTGTGGAGAAATTACAGAACGCTCCGAAGCAGAAGATGCCGTGAGGATGGTAACCGAAGATGTAGTTACGGTTGGGAGGTAAGTTATGGGTCTTGATGAGCTGTGGAAAATAATCACATAAAAATAAACACAACATCTTGTAATAAATATAATAAACACAAAATAAGTATAAAATTATTTTAATTATATAAAAATAAAAGACAAAAAACACAAACTACAAACACTCAGGATCACAACTTCTTTGTTCATGTGTTAAAGATGCTGACATTAAACCACTTTAAACGATGCGTAATTATTGATTTGTCACATCCGCCTTACACACCTTTACTGTTTAACGTTTTCCATATATGGTCATTGTTTCCTGTTCTGTAGCTGCATCTCAAGTCACATGCAGTAAATTTATACTTAGGGCTGTTTATCTCCTTATTAATCTTGTAGATTTGTGTAGATTTGTGTAGAATTGTGTAGAGTTTTTCCACGTACGCTCCAAAAAAGTCAAGGTTACTCAGTTGTCCCTTAAATGTTCTTTGTAGAACCCAACAACAGAACCCTTAAGGAACCCTGGAAGAGTGCACCAAGTACCAAGAAGCTAAACTGACAGGTTCTAGCTCTTAAGATGAAAATAATACGCAATCATTTGTATTTTTGGAGAAGCCCTCAGTTCCTTAGGGGTTCGATGGAAAATTAAGGGATCTTAGTTTCCAAAATAATAAAAAGAAAAAGGGAACAAGTTGGAAAACACTGTTGTAAGTTTAAAGGTTCCATCAGAGGAACAATCGAAGAACCTTTAATGGTTCAAAGTGTATTAAGAGCGTGCTGATGCTTACAGTGTTTTAGAGCTTTGTGTTTAAAACATATGAAATGTGCTAAATAAATAAAAGTAAATATTTATATCGTTTTTGAATTTAATTATTAGGACAGAAACCAGGCCACGCTATCACTCTGCTTTCCGCTAATCTCTGATCAATCCCCATTTTACACACCCTTTCATTTAAACAACAGACAGAGTACTGAGAAATGATCCTCAGTGAAAGTTTAGATCATGTGTTAAAAATCTTACTCAATTAAAAAAATGGAAGTATTCAGTACAGAAAAGTCTAATTAAGTCAAAAAAGTTAAAAGTTATAACATCCTACTTTTAAAAGCATTAAAAAAGAAAAATGAAACTGTCGAAATTAAGTTAATGTCACTTCTTCATGTGAAAAGTAACGAAAAAAAGATTCGATTTTAGCTAGAATTTGACGTGCTGCTTAGCTAATTATGGTAATTATGTTAATTATGTTAATTGTGTTAATTGTGTTAATTATGTTAATTATGTTAATTGTGTTAGCTACTGGAATTGATGCTAGTCGAACCTGGAATTAGCAAAGGAGTCAATTTCAGTCATTCTCAAATGAGCAGTTACACTGTTAGTGTTTATTATTATTAAACTAATACGTATAGTAACAAAGTACTTGAGTATAGTGTGTGTGTGTGTGTGTGTGAGTGAGATACAGATTAGGATCAAATTCACCAAATTCCACATTTACAGATTTGCTTTTGTAGTCTTGGAGTCAGAGTGATGCAGTTTGTTTCGTGTAAATCTGCAGATATCAGCATTCTTCTTGTGAAAGTTTAACTTTTTTTAATCAAATATACAGGATTACGTCATAAATCATTATTGTTTTGTCCACACAGATAGCACACAGTTTAAAAATCATTTTTTTCCTCTAGTAGAAATAAATAAAAACAAATGAATTTCCTTGTAACTGAACTACACTGTGTTCCAGTGTGATTTTTCTTTTCTTTTCTCTTTTCCACACTAATGCTTTCCCTGAACAGAAGCCTCTACAGTGTCACGACTACGTGGAGCATTAATGCATTATGTGTTATTAAGTCACAGCCTCGACCTTTGTCCTCTTTTCTCCATGTTCTCTCCTGGTCTTCATGCGTTCATCTCTTTATCTCATCTGAAACACTGACACAAACAAGAAAAATGCTCTCTCTCAGCAAACTGCTGCGTTCTATCAGGACGTACAAAGTCTACAGGATCAGCGTGTGGATCAGAGTAATCCCCGATCCGCCCTGATCCGTGTGTGTGCAGGTGATCAAAGGGGAAAGAAAACACACACAACCGACAGCTGACCCGTCTTTACTGTACGCGATAAAACCTGACGTTATCTCGCTATTACTCTTATCCGTAAAGATATTAACTGGACCAGCTGTGCTGGAAGGAACAGCGCTTCATGCACTCGGGTTCAACAGTCAGCGATTCTGACGTTCCAGCATTTCTTAATGATACAGGTTTCACTGCTCCAGCTCCAGTCAGAGTCTTGTCATTGTTTTATTTTCGATACGATACGATGTCAGATGCAGATCCGATACTGGACACACTGTAGTGTACTCTACTGTCTTTCCTCAGAGTTATAGATGAGAATAACGATCCTGATCCTGAAATTTCACTCCACATCACAGCATGTATAAAAAATCTGTCACTGGATCAGAAATATCCGGCTTCTTGCTGTCGAAAAGCGCAAGAAGAACTCTTTGGTCGTGAGTTGGCTGTTGATCGATGGCCGCAGTGCCACGGTGATCAAAGATGGCCGACGACAAATTATGTGTCAGTGTGGAGATGGAGAAACGTAAATGAAAGATGCTAATGGACAGAAAATTCTCCTTATTACCTCAAGCTGAAGAACGTATGTGTTCATGAGAACCTGCGTTCCTCATGAGCTGATTTCAGGATCACGCTGATTGATGGAGTGAGCTGAACGTAAGAAAACACTGGTCTTTAATCGCAGATCTGTCGTTAGAGGATCTTCATCGACACGGAGAACACGCGCTATCACACGGTCTGTTATAGAATTCACAATTCAGGAAGGAGCCGAGGAATAATCAGTGTGATGAGGAATAGTCAGTGTGATGAGGAATAATCAGTGTGATGAGGAATAGTCAGTGTGATGAGGAATAGTCAGTGTGATGAGGAATAATCAGTGTGATGAGGAATAATCAGTGTGATGAGGAATAATCGGTGTCACGAGGAATAATCAGTGTGATGAGGAATAACCAGTGTGATGAGGAATAATCAGTGTGATGAGGAATAATCAGTGTGATGAGGAATAATCAGTGCGATGAGGAATAACCAGTGTGATGAGGAATAATCAGTGTGATGAGGAATAATCAGTGTGATGAGGAATAATCAGTGTGATGAGGAATAGTCAGTGTGATGAGGAATAGTCAGTGTGATGAGGAATAATCAGTGCGATGAGGAATAACCAGTGTGATGAGGAATACCCAGTGTGATGAGGAATAATCAGTGCGATGAGGAATAACCAGTGTGATGAGGAATAGTCAGTGTGATGAGGAATAGTCAGTGTGACGAGGAATAATCAGTGTGATGAGGAATAGTCAGTGTGACGAAGAATAATCAGTGTGATGAGGAATAATCAGTGTGATGAGGAATAATCAGTGTGATGAGGAATAGTCAGTGTGATGAGGAATAGTCAGTGTGACGAAGAATAATCAGTGTGATGAGGAATAATCAGTGTGATGAGGAATAATCAGTGTGATGAGGAATAGTCAGCGTGATGAGGAATAATCAGTGTGATGAGGAATAATCAGTGCGATGAGGAATAATCAGTGTGATGAGGAATAATCAGTGTGATGAGGAATAGTCAGCGTGATGAGGAATAATCAGTGTGATGAGGAATAATCGGTGTCACGAGGAATAATCAGTGTGATGAGGAATAATCAGCGTGATGAGGAATAGTCAGTGTGATGAGGAATAATCAGTGTGATGAGGAATAGTCAGTGTGATGAGGAATAATCAGTGTGATGAGGAATAGTCAGTGTGATGAGGAATAATCAGTGTGATGAGGAATAATCAGTGTGATGAGGAATAGTCAGTGTGATGAGGAATAATCAGTGCGATGAGGAATAATCAGTGCGATGAAGAATAATCAGTGTGATGAGGAATAATCAGTGTGATGAGGAATAATCAGTGTGATGAGGAATAGTCAGTGTGATGAGGAATAGTCAGCGTGATGAGGAATAATCAGTGTGATGAGGAATAGTCAGTGTGATGAGGAATAATCAGTGCGATGAAGAATAATCGGTGCGATGAGGAATAGTCGGTGTGATGAGGAATAGTCAGTGCGATGAGGAATAGTCAGTGTGATGAGGAATAATCAGTGCGATGAGGAATACCCAGTGTGATGAGGAATAATCAGTGTGATGAGGAATAATCAGTGCGATGAGGAATAATCAGTGTGATGAGGAATAGTCAGTGTGATGAGGAATAATCAGTGTGATGAGGAATAATCAGTGCGATGAGGAATAATCAGTGTGATGAGGAATAGTCAGTGTGATGAGGAATAGTCAGTGTGATGAGGAATAGTCAGTGTGATGAGGAATAATCAGTGTGATGAGGAATAGTCAGTGTGATGAGGAATAGTCAGCGTGATGAGGAATAATCAGTGCGATGAGGAATAGTCAGTGCGATGAGGAATATTCAGTGTGATGAGGAATAATCAGTGTGATGAGGAATAGTCAGTGTGATGAGGAATAGTCAGCGTGATGAGGAATAATCAGTGTGATGAGGAATAATCAGTGCGATGAGGAATAATCAGTGCGATGAGGAATAATCAGCGTGATGAGGAATAGTCGGTGTGATGAGGAATAATCGGTGTGATGAGGAATAATCAGTGTGATGAGGAATAATCAGTGTGATGAGGAATAATCAGTGTGATGAGGAATAATCAGTGTGATGAGGAATAGTCAGTGCGATGAGGAATAGTCAGTGTGATGAGGAATAATCAGTGCGATGAGGAATAATCAGTGTGATGAGGAATAATCGGTGTGATGAGGAATAGTCGGTGTGATGAGGAATAATCAGTGCGATGAGGAATAGTCGGTGCGATGAGGAATAATCGGTGTGATGAGGAATAATCAGTGCGATGAGGAATAATCAGTGTGATGAGGAATAGTCAGTGCGATGAGGAATAGTCAGTGTGATGAGGAATAGTCAGTGCGATGAGGAATAGTCAGTGTGATGAGGAATAGTCAGCGTGATGAGGAATAATCAGTGTGGTGAGGAATAATCAGTGCGATGAGGAATAATCAGTGCGATGAGGAATAATCAGCGTGATGAGGAATAGTCAGTGTGATGAGGAATAATCGGTGTGATGAGGAATAGTCAGTGTGATGAGGAATAATCAGTGCGATGAGGAATAATCGGTGTGATGAGGAATAATCGGTGTGATGAGGAATAGTCAGTGCGATGAGGAATAATCAGTGCGATGAGGAATAGTCAGTGCGATGAGGAATAATCGGTGTGATGAGGAATAATCAGTGTGATGAGGAATAATCAGTGTGATGAGGAATAGTCAGTGCGATGAGGAATAGTCAGTGTGATGAGGAATAGTCAGTGCGATGAGGAATAGTCAGTGCGATGAGGAATAGTCAGTGTGATGAGGAATAGTCAGTGTGATGAGGAATAATCAGTGTGATGAGGAATAGTCAGTGTGATGAGGAATAGTCAGTGTGATGAGGAATAATCAGCGTGATGAGGAATAATCAGTGCGATGAGGAATAATCAGTGTGATGAGGAATAACCAGTGTGATGAGGAATAATCAGTGTGATGAGGAATAGTCAGTGTGATGAGGAATAATCAGTGCGATGAGGAATAATCAGTGTGATGAGGAATAGTCAGTGTGGTGAGGAATAATCAGTGTGATGAGGAATAGTCAGTGTGGTGAGGAATAATCAGTGTGATGAGGAATAGTCAGTGTGATGAGGAATAGTCAGTGTGGTGAGGAATAATCAGTGCGATGAGGAATAATCAGTGTGATGAGGAATAACCAGTGTGATGAGGAATAATCAGTGTGATGAGGAATAGTCAGTGTGGTGAGGAATAATCAGTGTGATGAGGAATAGTCAGCGTGATGAGGAATAGTCAGTGTGACGAGGAATAATCAGTGTGATGAGGAATAGTCAGTGTGACGAAGAATAATCAGTGTGATGAGGAATAATCAGTGTGGTGAGGAATAATCAGTGTGACGAGGAATAATCAGTGCGACGAAGAATAATCAGTGTGATGAGGAATAGTCAGTGTGATGAGGAATAGTCAGTGTGATGAGGAATAATCAGTGTGATGAGGAATAACCAGTGTGATGAGGAATAACCAGTGTGATGAGGAATAGTCAGTGCGATGAGGAATAATCAGTGCGATGAGGAATAATCAGTGCGACGAAGAATAATCAGTGCGACGAGGAATAATCAGTGTGATGAGGAATAGTCAGTGTGATGAGGAATAATCAGTGCGATGAGGAATAATCAGTGCGATGAGGAATAATCAGTGTGACGAGGAATAATCAGTGTGATGAGGAATAATCAGTGCGATGAGGAATAATCAGTGCGATGAGGAATAATCGGTGTGATGAGGAATAATCAGTGTGATGAGGAATAATCAGTGCGATGAGGAATAATCAGTGTGATGAGGAATAGTCAGTGTGATGAGGAATAATCAGTGTGATGAGGAATAGTCAGTGTGATGAGGAATAGTCAGTGTGATGAGGAATAATCAGTGCGATGAGGAATAATCAGTGTGATGAGGAATAATCAGTGTGATGAGGAATAGTCAGTGTGATGAGGAATAATCAGTGCGATGAGGAATAATCAGTGTGATGAGGAATAATCAGTGTGATGAGGAATAGTCAGTGCGATGAGGAATAATCAGTGTGATGAGGAATAATCAGTGTGATGAGGAATAGTCAGTGTGGTGAGGAATAATCAGTGCGATGAGGAATAGTCAGTGTGATGAGGAATAGTCAGTGTGATGAGGAATAATCAGTGTGATGAGGAATAGTCAGTGTGATGAGGAATAATCGGTGCGATGAGGAATAATCAGTGTGATGAGGAATAGTCAGTGTGACGAAGAATAATCAGTGTGATGAGGAATAATCAGTGTGATGAGGAATAATCAGTGTGGTGAGGAATAATCAGTGTGACGAGGAATAATCAGTGCGACGAAGAATAATCAGTGTGATGAGGAATAATCAGTGTGATGAGGAATAGTCAGTGTGATGAGGAATAACCAGTGTGATGAGGAATAACCAGTGTGATGAGGAATAATCAGTGTGATGAGGAATAATCAGTGCGACGAAGAATAATCAGTGCGATGAGGAATAATCAGTGTGATGAGGAATAATCAGTGCGATGAGGAATAATCAGTGCGATGAGGAATAATCAGTGTGATGAGGAATAGTCAGTGTGATGAGGAATAATCAGTGTGATGAGGAATAGTCAGTGTGATGAGGAATAGTCAGTGTGATGAGGAATAATCAGTGCGATGAGGAATAATCAGCGTGATGAGGAATAGTCGGTGTGATGAGGAATAATCAGTGTGATGAGGAATAGTCAGTGTGATGAGGAATAGTCAGTGTGATGAGGAATAATCGGTGTGATGAGGAATAATCGGTGCGATGAGGAATAATCGGTGCGATGAGGAATAGTCAGCGTGATGAGGAATAATCAGTGTGATGAGGAATAGTCAGTGTGATGAGGAATAGTCAGTGTGATGAGGAATAATCGGTGTGATGAGGAATAATCAGCGTGATGAGGAATAATCGGTGTGATGAGGAATAATCAGTGTGATGAGGAATAATCGGTGTGATGAGGAATAATCGGTGTGATGAGGAATAATCAGTGTGATGAGGAATAATCAGTGTGATGAGGAATAATCTTAAACGAGTTAAACCCGACTTGTGTCAAATCCGATCCGATTCCAGTGCTTCAGTAATCAGTGTCAGCGCTTCTTACTTGAAATGCATTCGAGAGAGAATCTAACCCTCTACTCTGTACACATGAGCTAACCGAGACCTCTGATTGGCCGGCGTCGCTGTGACATCATAACACATTCCTCATTGATGAGGATCAGACTTTTGTCAGTTGTGTTTCAGCTGTGACACTCACTCTGACTGGAAAATAATCTCTGAAATACGTCCAGACAGTCCAGTTCCTCACCCACGCCGATCTGCGACCACCTGAATCACACACGCGCACATACACACACACACACACACACACACACAGAGGGGGAGAGAGAGAGAGAGAGAGAGAGAGAGGTGAATTATGCAAAAAAAAAAATCTCCTTTTTTACTGTTATGCCGTCTTTCTGAATGGGGGACACACACCCACACACACACACACACACACACACACACACACACACACTGACCTTGTTTAGGTGTGTTCCAGTCGAAGATGAGCCAGGCAATGTAAACAGCGGAGATTACCCAGCAGTCTGTGCACAACAGGTAGAGCAGCAGCACCGTGGCAGCAATGCCTTATGGGTAAAGAGGAGAAAAGAACCGATTACACACACTAATAAACTGATAAACAGATAAACTGTTTATAATAAGAAATAAAGAATTAATAATTTATCTATCTAGCTGGCTAAGAAATGGATAGAGAGAGAGAGAGAGAGAGAGAGAAAGAGGTATATCCATTTGTCTAAGAAACTGAGAGACAGAAATAGCGTGAGAGAGAGATTGAGAAAGAAAGGCAAAGTAAGCGAGACAGAGAGACACTGAGAGAGAGAGAAAGAAAGAAAGAGAGACAGACAGACAGACAGAGAGAGACAGAGAGAAAGAGAGACAGAAAGAGAGACAAAGAGAGATTGAGACAGAGAGAAACAGAGAGAAACAGACAGACAGAGAGAGAGAGACA
>NC_069726.1:798791-803791 GCF_027358585.1 Pangasianodon hypophthalmus | reverse complement strand
ATTTAGTTAACCGCTAGTGTGCTAGTTAGCTTTGTAGCCTAGCAAGCTGTCAAGTGAGGAGGAAAATATCCTGGTATTCCGGTTTGAAACGCATTGCTTTTTCATTTACTGGATAAAAGTCGCAGTTGTAGTTCGTATCATTAGCCAGCAGTTTTACCTTTAGTTAGGATTAAATTAAATTAAAGATGAACATTAGCATGATACCTTTTTAGTTTTAGTATTAAAAGAAGATGGAATTCATTATAAACAGGAATATAAATTAAAATTTCTTGTTTTAAGACATTATTTATTATAATGTGAACATTTTGTTCCCAGTCAGACTTTAGTAATTTTTGGATAATTTGCATATTGGACATGATTGGTCCGCACAGTGGGCTCTTACATAGCTCCGCCCACTAATCTGCTTTATACAGAAGCACTATAAGTCTCATAAATATGCAGATATGTATATATATATATATATATATATATATATATATATATATATATATATATATATATATATACAGTGCTGCAAAAGTCTTAGGCACATGCAGAGAAATGCTGTAGAGTAAAGACACCTTCAGAAATAATGAAATTAAATGTTTCTACATTAAAAAATCCTATAAAGAGCAGTAAACAGTAATAAATGAAACAAAGTCAGTATTTAATGTGACGATCCTTCGCTTTAAATAAATAAAGCAGTATCTGAGGTGCAGTGTGTGCAGTTTTATAAGGAAATGAGCTGGAAGTGTTACTGAGCATCTTGCAGAAGCAGCCACAGTTCTTCTGGAGACTTTGACTGTCGACTCGCTTCTTATTTCTGCAGCGAAACCCAGCAGCCTTCATTATGTTTTTATCTGAAAAGTGTCTCTTATGGAATCTGCTGCTTTCTTTACTGACATACAAACATTTTTCTGTAACATTTCATTTTGTGCTGGAAAACTAATGTTTGGAATCTAAAATGATTTTGTACTGAATCAATAATGTAGAAGTCAGAAAATAAACATCTATAACAAAGTTTGTAGTAAAGATAATAGGGTGCCTGAGACTTGTTCAGAAATGAGACTACAGTACAAATGTAGTCAGTTTGTCAGAATAAATCATTTAACAGGAGTTTAAACATTTAGATGTTTTTGATTTTAAATATGTCACAGTTCATGTGTGTTTGTTGTGTGTGTAAGAGGTGTGTATGATAGAAGACTGCACAGCTTGCACTTTTCTTTGATAATAAACGCTGATGTGACGTTACGCGCTACAGATTCGTCCCCTTCAGGAGAAAAGTAAAACAGTGAAATGTAAACAGAGTGACCGTGACTTCACTCGTCCTGATTATCATCACGCTTTCTGAGAAGGCTGGTGGTGTTCCTGCAGCACGGCTTCCATAAAACGCCTCATTTCTCCAGCCATCTTGTTGTTTTTTCCATGTGTGTTTGTTTTCATTCGAGTGTGTGTTTGTCTGTGATTAACTCTGATTAAACCCATCAGGTGAATGTAATGAGGAAAGTGAGTAACTGTAATGGGAGGAATACAAGCTCACACACACACACACACACACACACACACACACACACACTCACACACACACACACACACTTGCACACACACAGTGCTGTTTTTCCTCTGTGAGTGAACAGAGAGTTTAATGGGCTCAAAGTACAAGCGTGAAGAAAGCACAAGTCAGGCGTGCTCGCAAAACACACACACACACACACACACACACACACACATACACACACACACACACAGATGTGACTGATGAAACTATTTTTAAACTGTAATATTAAAGAGATAAAATGCACTGATAAACATTTAAGGTGTAAGACCCATTCAGACTGAAATTAATTTTATTATCCGGACGTGAAACACGTGTAGTGATCACGTCTAAACTAGCTAACAGTTAAAGGAAGCGTATATCCTCCGGTTCAGCACTGCGCACTAAACACGCGTGCGTTAAGACCTTAGCATACTTCAGCTAGCCGAAGATGACCTTCAGCTAGCTTCCACATGCAACATGATGCAACTGAGGAGAGGACAGATGTTGCGTGGAGACGGCGCTCAGCAGCTGGATGAACTCCGCAGATGACCGCGATGAACGTGACCGAGCCTGTGACTGGTCGCTGCAATCGAAGCGTGCCAATGCTAATTCATTCCAAAACTTTTGCTGCAATCCATCCATTGCACTCAGACGACTGAAAAACCCCGAACTCTGACACGGAAAGTTCAGAAAGCGGGTAACGTCGGCCCTGCGCGAGTTCTCTGACAGACACACAGCTGACATCACAGCAGCATGGAAGCGCACAGTCAGCAAAGAACATTATTTATACTTCACAAAACTGGATTTTAGCTGATATCTAGCTTTTGTGTTGTGAAAAATTGTTTTTAACAGCGTTGTACATTTAGATTTGTCACATAATTCCACTGATTTCAGTCCAGTTTTACTAACGTTATAAGGCCACTGTGATAGAAAACTTGAGCAAAGATGAACGAGAAAGTTGAGCTGTCTGACACGTCGTTTCTCATCGCTAATCACACAGAAATCATTTATTTACAGCTTCTTAATATGTTCATAAAATTCAGAGACGAGCCATACAACATACAAATATGACCTTGCTCCAGACTTCCACTGTTATCTTTAAACAGAAGGACAAAGTCTCACAGATATAAAAAAATAAAATAAATATTCACAGGGAAAAATTCTCCCTCAGCACACAGATTCAGGTCAGGGGGCGTGGCCTAAAGTCTGAAGGCGGAGATTTACGTTAGTAATAATAATAATAATAATAATAATAATAATAATAATGGTGTTAGTGAGAAAAATGCATACGCTTCATTTCTTTTAATCACTTTTAATTAGACTTTGTAAAAACGGTATTATATTAAATAGAAGATCGGACATTTTACAAAGCCTCATCTGTAGAGACGGACATGTTGCGTTTCTAGAACATTCCTGAGATCACATTCACAAATAAAAGATACATCAGCATCGTCTTCCACGAAATGTTTCAGTTTTTACAATCTTTTCTGTCTTTTTGGCAGCACTCTCTCTCTTTCCCTCACACACACACAATCACACACACACTCACACACATGTACACACACTTTTTCCGGCTCAGATGAAGACCAGGTGTGTGTCCTCTGGTACACCGTATTTCCCCTTGTGCTCCTCGAACAGCTGCGTGAGTTCGTCCATGTAGAGCTCGTGCAGAGCGTCCAGGTCCTCTGTGGACGGCTTCTCGTTTTTCTGCACTCTGATTGGTTTACCGACTGCAAACGAGTCTCACACACACACACACACACACACACAAACACATACACACACAGACACACACACACGCACACACACACACACACCACATGCGAATTAACTTTGAGATTTAAAAATGGTGGTGAAAAACAACTCAAAAACAATTCCCTAACGAACCAGTGTAAGGAGTGCAGAAGGGTTAAGGTTAAAGGTTAAAAGTTTAGGGGTTTAGGGATTTAGGGATTAGGGATTAGGGATGTAGGTGTTTAGGGGTTTAGGGTTTAGAGGGTTAGGGTTAGGGTTAGGGGTTTAGGGATTAGGGATTAGGGATTAGGAATTAGGGTTAGGGTTAGGGTTAGGGTTAGGAGTTTAGGGGTTTAGGGTTTAGGGTTTAGGGATTAGGGAATAGCGAGTAGGGATTATGGATTATGGATTAGGGGTTAGGGTTAGGGGTTTAGGATTTAGGGTTTAGGGATTAGGGATTAGGGATTAGGGATTAGGGTTTAGGGAATAGGGGTTAGGGGTTAGGGGTTAGGGGTTAGGGGTTTAGGGTTTGAACATCTCCTGGCCGTACTCACAGTGTTAATGGGTTAGGGTTAGGGTTAGGGTTAGGGTTAGGGACTAGGGGGTTGGGGGTTAGGGACTAGGGTTTAGAGAGTTAGGGGTTAGGGAATAGGGTTTAGAGAGTTAGGGGTTAGGGATTAGGGGTTAGGGAATAGGGTTTAGAGAGTTAGGGGTTAGGGATTAGGGGTTAGGGAATAGGGTTTAGAGAGTTAGGGGTTAGGGAATAGGGTTAAGGGGGTTAGGGGTTAGCGACTAGGGGGTTAGGGATTAGGGGTTAGGGATTAGGTATTAGGGATTAGGGATTAGGGTTTAGGGAATAGGGTTTAGGGATTAGGGTTTAGCGGTTAGGGGTTTAAGGTTTGAACATCTCCGGGTCGTACCCACGGTGTTGATGGGTTAGGGACTAGGGGGTTAGGGTTTAGGGAATAGGGTTTAGGGATTAGGGTTTAGCGACTAGGGGGTTAGGGATTAGGGATTAGGGAATGGGGTTTAGGGAATAGGGTTTAGGGGTTTAGGGTTTAGGGAATAGGGATTAGGGGTTAGGGTTAGGGGTTTAGGGTTTAGGGTTTAGAGTTTAGGGAATAGGGTTTAGGGATTAGCGGTTAGGAGTTAGGGGTTAGGGGTTAGGGGTTTAGGGTTTGAACATCTCCTGGCCGTACTCACGGTGTTAATGGGTTAGGGACTAGGGGGTTAGGGTTTAGGGAATAGGGTTTAGGGGTTAGGGTTTAGGGAATAGGGTTTAGGGATTAGGGTTTAGCGGTTAGGGATTTAGGGTTTGAACATCTCCTGGCCGTACTCACGGTGTTAATGGGTTAGGGTTTAGGGAGTAGGGTTTAGAGTTTTAACATCTCCGGGTCATATCCACGGTGTTGATGGGTTAGGGACTAGGGGGTTAGGGTTTAGCGGTTAGGGGTTTAGGGATTAGGGTTTAGGGGTTAGGGGTTTAGGGTTTAGGGGTTAGGGGTTTAGGGTTTGAACATCTCAGGGTCGTACCCACGGTGTTGATGGGCTTCCTGTAGGGCATGAGGCCGAAGCTGTACTGGAAAATCCCTCGAGCGTGGAAGAGAGGAAGAGAAATTCCCATGATGCTTTGCAGGTGGTCCTGTATCCACCGTAGCCAGGTACCCTGGGGGTTGGAGACCTGATCGAACACCTCGTTCTCTCCGAAGGAATACACAGGAACCAGGCTAGCACTGAAAGACCGACGACA
>NC_069726.1:721291-793791 GCF_027358585.1 Pangasianodon hypophthalmus | reverse complement strand
CATGAGCTGCATGTTATTATGCTCCTGTTCCCTATGTAGTGCACTACACGGGCTGCGTGTTATTACACTCCTGTTCCCTATGTAGTGCACTACACGGGCTGCGTGTTATTACACTCCTGTTCCCTATGTAGTGCACTACACGGGCTGCGTGTTATTATGCTCCTGTTCCCTATGTAGTGCACTACACGAGCTGCATGTTATTATGCTCCTGTTCCCTATGTAGTGCACTACACGGGCTGCGTGTTATTACACTCCTGTTCCCTATGTAGTGCACTACACGGGCTGCGTGTTATTACACTCTTGTTCCCTATGTAGTGCACTACACGGGCTGCGTGTTATTATGCTCCTGTTCCCTATGTAGTGCACTACACGAGCTGCATGTTATTATGCTCCTGTTCCCTATGTAGTGCACTACACGGGCTGCGTGTTATTACACTCCTGTTCCCTATGTAGTGCACTACACGGGCTGCGTGTTATTATGCTCCTGTTCCCTATGTAGTGCACTACACGAGCTGCATGTTATTATGCTCCTGTTCCCTATGTAGTGCACTACACGGGCTGCGCTTCATCATCCTCCTGTTCCCTATGTAGTGCACTACACGGGCTGCGTGTTATTACGCTCCTGTTCCCTATGTAGTGCACTACACGGGCTGCGTGTTATTACGCTCCTGTTCCCTACGTAGTGCACTACACGGGCTGCGTGTTATTATGCTCCTGTTCCCTATGTAGTGCACTACATGGGCTGTGCTTAATCACCCTCCTGTTCCCTATGTAGTGCACTACACGGGCTGCGTGTTATTATGCTCCTGTTCCCTATGTAGTGCACTACACGGGCTGTGCTTCATCACCCTCCTGTTCCCTATGTAGTGCACTACACAGGCTGCGCTTCATCATCCTCCTGTTCCCTATGTAGTGCACTACACGGGCTGCGTGTTATTACACTCCTGTTCCCTATGTAGTGCACTACACGGGCTGCGTGTTATTACACTCCTGTTCCCTATGTAGTGCACTACACAAGCTGCATGTTATTATGCTCCTGTTCCCTATGTAGTGCACTACACGGGCTGTGCTTCATCACCCTCCTGTTCCCTATGTAGTGCACTACAAGGGCTGCATGTTATTATGCTCCTGTTCCCTATGTAGTGCACTACACGGGCTGCGTGTTATTACACTCCTGTTCCCTATGTAGTGCACTACACGAGCTGCATGTTATTACACTCCTGTTCCCTGTGTAGTGCACTACACGGGCTGCGTGTTATTACGCTCCTGTTCCCTATGTAGTGCACTACACGGGCTGCATGTTATTATGCTCCTGTTCCCTATGTAGTGCACTACACGGGCTGTGCTTCATCACCCTCCTGTTCCCTATGTAGTGCACTACACGGGCTGCGCTTCATCATCCTCCTGTTCCCTATGTAGTGCACTACACGGGCTGCGTGTTATTACACTCCTGTTCCCTATGTAGTGCACTACACGGGCTGCATGTTATTATGCTCCTGTTCCCTATGTAGTGCACTACACGGGCTGCGTGTTATTACACTCCTGTTCCCTATGTAGTGCACTAGTGTGTAACTCATTTAAGACCCAGATCGTTATGTAAAGACACTCCACCGGGTATGAAAGTGCGGCTCATAGATACTATATTCGGCTCTTTACATCCGAAAGAAAGAATGAAAGAAACAAACAAACAAACCAAAAAGAAACAAGACACACGCAAAAAATGAACAAAAGAAAGAAAGAAAAATGTATATGTGTATATAGGTGTGTGTGTGTGTATATAGGTGTGTGTATATAAGTGTGTGAGTGTGTGTGTGTGTGTATATAGGTGTGTGAGTGTGTGTGCGTGTATATAGGTGTGTGTGTGTGTGTGTATATAGGTGTATGAGTGTGTATATAGGTGTGTGTGTGAGTGTGTGTATATAGGTGTGTGTGTGTGTATATAGGTGTGTGTGTGAGTGTGTGTATATAGGTGTGTGTATATAGGTGTGTGAGTGTGTGTGCGTGTATATAGGTGTGTGTATATAGGTGTATGAGTGTGTGTATATAGGTGTGTGTGTGAGTGTGTGTGTGTGTGTGTGTTTGTGTGTGTGTGTATATAGGTGTGTGTGTGAGTGTGTGTGTGCGTGTGTATATAGGTGTGTGTGTGTGAGTGTGTGTGTGTGCGTGTGTATATAGGTGTGTGTGTGTGTGTGTGTGTGTGTGTGTATAGGTATGTGTGAGTGTGTGTGTGTGTGTGTGTGTGTGTATAGGTATGTGAGTGTGTGTGTGTGTGTGTGTGTATATAGGTGTGTGTGTGAGTGTATGTGTGTGTATATAGGTGTGTGTGTGTGTGTGTGTGTGTTCTGTACCTGAATGGGGAAATAGTCCCTCATGTAGCTCCACACTGGGAGGCGACACATGAAGGGAATTTTCCTCCCTCCGTGAGAGGGCGTGTCCCAATCCACAAACCACCAGGTGGCGTAGAGCACACTGACCAACCAGAACCGAGTGAAGAGAAGGTAGAAGAAGAGCATGATGCAGCATGGGGCTGGGTTGGACACACACACACACACACACACACACACCTAAGTGAACCAAAACCAGTGGAGTGGATGGATATAAACATATAAACAGCTTCATGTGTTATTAAGAAAAATAATCATTAAAACTACTGAAGCAGTGCATTCTGGGTAAGCTGGGATCCACAGAGATGTAGACAAGAAAGAAAGAAAGAAAGAAAAAAAAGAAAGAAAGGGGGGTGTGTATGTGTGAGATTATATTGCAATTATAATACAATATCTAAAACGTAATTAAAAATATGAAATGTCTGTTTGTTTGTCTCTTTGTTTTTTTGTTTGTCTCTCTGTCTGTCTGTTTGTTTGTTTGTTTGTTTGTTTGGGAAGGGGTGAGTAACCCGAGTTTGGGAAGAAGAGTAACCCAACTCCCAGCGTTCCCGGGATAGACTCCAGTTCCACGGGAATAAAGCTCTTCCTGAAGATGGATGAATGAACGAACATATTTAAGCTCATACTATCATTCACATCACCTGGGAGGCGGAGCTTATAGAAGACAGGAAGTCCCACCGTGTGGAGATTTCAGGTGACGCAGATTCCCATTACTCCTGTACCGTATGTGTAATTTATGTGTGTGAGGATTTACACAGCATGCTAAACTGTACGCTTTTATTACTTGTTAGCTACATTAGCCTGGTGTAAAGACGAGAGACGATCGTGTTCGCTCGGTCTACTCCTGAACTGTCTCTTTAATCTGACTTCTCTCGAGGACGTCAGCTCTTCAGCCTGTAGGACGAACGCTCTGGGATTGCTGATAGCCATGAGGTCGCCTTTGATCACCGGTTCGTCTGTGATAACGTTGTGCAACAGCTCGCTGCACGCTGGTGAAAGACACTGACTTTACTGCCTGAAGTGGTCCTTGTACGAGACGTGCAAGAAATAAAACAAGTAAAAATGGATTCTATGACAAAAAAATAAATAAAAAACATACAAGTTTTGCAGAAAACCCTTCTTCCAGAAGCTTAACCATAAGGAACGGTGATGACACACACTCAGAAACACATCTGTACATGCAGATGTTTATATTGTATATACAGTTCACTCACCCAGAGCGAGGAAGGAGAAGACCCACTGCAGCACGGCGGCCGTCTGGAGCCTCCTCCTCATGGGCACGTTAAGCGGAGCGAAGTTGAGCTTCATGGCCGGGCGAGCGAGACGGAACCGAGCCGGGAGACACGCAGGAGCGAGAGATCAATCCGGAAAACAGAGCTCACTGCTGAGGGGTCAAAGTCTGCCTTCATCCTCCTCCTTCTCCTCCTCCTCCTTATCTGAAGTGTCTCCTCAGCGTGTGATTAATTACCCAAGAGCTGCTCTCTATCACTGACCTTTGACCCCAAGGCAAAGAGGCAAAGAGCTTCATACTCACACAAGTTCAGTTCTGAAGTTAGCAAACAGCATTAGCAAGCTTTACTAGCAGTTACTATGACAACAGTGAAGATAGTCTTAGACCTATGGCTCACGGAATGTCGGATATCTGCTGTACACCTTTCTGGCCACAAGCTTCAGGATCTTGAAGGATACAATCTGATTGGCTCTGTGCACTTACTGTACAGCAGGAAAACTCTTTTTATTTTTTTCAAACGATGAAACACAGGAATCTTTTCGGAGGAAGATATAGTCTGTGGATTGGAAAAAAGTTCACAACCTTATGTTTTTTTCCACTCTTTTTTTTTAAACGTTTTGTTGAACAGTTAGTGGCAAATAAACACAGTTAGTCATTTCAAACAGCCTGTTTTTTTGTGAAATCTGGCAAAACGTAATAGACCTCATAGCGAGCGTTAAACGTCTGGTTTGTGAGACTGTAGCGAGGATGACAGTGACCAAAAATGATATTAAACATAAATATATGATTGGTTTCCTGTGCTCACATTTAACTACCTGTTTAGAGATAATGCAAGATTGCTTTGTAATATAACTGTGTTAGCTTTCTAGGAACTAAAATTGCCTTTTTTAAAAAAAATCTTAATTATTCATAAAAGTTTCCCAGGAACAGCTACATCCATAAATAACGTTTGCAGCATTTCCACTAGCAGATGATGTGTTATGTGGCGGTGCTTCAGATGAGTAGGTTCAGGGTTCGGGGTTCAGGGTTCGGGGTCGTCATGAAGCACCAGATGAAATTGTTTAGTTATTGTTGCAATTGAAATTGTTTTATCTCAGAGTTCACACATGAATAAACCTGAACACTGAACACGGCTGTGTGTTTACCACAGATGAGATAGTTAGCGTGAGATACGGCGCTTTCAGCGAGCGGGAGCTAACCGTGTGAACGCAGCGACCATCTGCTGGTTCAGAGTCCAAACATAAACGTTCCCTTTAGCTGAAGCACAACACCAGCTCCTCTGATGATGCATTTATTCTGTTAATGATGAATGTGAGTGAAAAAGAAAAAGAAAATAGCTCATTCATTTAAAACTGTGTGCTGGTTTTTAAAGCTTACTGGCATCCAGTAGCTTTTAAGGTTGATATTTTTATTATAAAGCATTCATAACGTCTTATAAAGCTTGTTATAAGTCGTCTTAAAAATCATTATGACGTTATGATGGATCAGAGCGCACTTTTGGATTATGCACCCTGTGTAGTGCAATTATTTAGTTGCTAATTACTTAAATAAGTGCACTAGACACTCGTACAAAATAATGACACTCTATCTAGTGCTCTATTTTTAATAATAATAATAATAATAATAATAATAATAATAATACGTTAATCAATCAATCAATTAATTAATTAGATAATTAGATAATTGTTCCTGTTTGGATTTCAAATGTAAATACTTATAATTAATAATAAATGAATATTTATTAATATTTTCTTTTTTTTTTTAATCTCCATTGACCAATCAGAGAGGATGGTCAGACTCCGCGAGGGCTCCTCCTGACCAATCACAGTGCAGCTGATTCAAGGTGGGCGTGGTCACGGAGGAGGGAACTAGCGCAGGTTTGTACCGTGCTCGCGAGGGGATGCTGAGGTGAGGCGAGGCGCGCGCGCGCGGGATGAGGGAGGGGGCGTGGCTACGGGGCGGGGCGGGGTTCTGCTGCGCCATGCAGAAATTCCCCCCCCCCCGTGTTGTTGTGACGGCTGTTCGAATCAGGACGGTTCAGAGTCGACTCCGATTCTGATTCACAGGGAATCATGTGAATCATGAGTCATTCCTCACTTCATGGTGAAGCGGTTAAACATTAGATGACATTAGATTAGGAATGAATTAGCACCAGTGCTGCTGTTTTAATACAAGTCAGATTTCTGTCACGACATTTAAATTTAATTTGTTTTCAGATTTCTATAATGTAAAATTCAGACTCCTGAGAGATACCTGTATTATAATGAGATGCATTTTTCACACAATGACAAAACAATGTCATTTTCCTCACTGTGCATCATGGACTCTCATCAATAAAGGTACCAAACTGTACTTTTCCTTGTTGCCGGGGTGGTACCATGGAGGGTTCATGCTTTACCTGGGAAGGTGCATGTGGTACCTTTAACCATCTACTGCAGTAAATATTTGTCCCTTTGATGGTGCCGCCACAGAGAGAAGGAAAAGTACAGTTTGGTACCTTTTTATTTCACAGAGTGTGAAATGATCCGATTGAGCCGATTCAGTGTGTGGAATCGATTCCAAGGCTTCGGGGAATCAGAGAGTCGGCTCTTTTCGGGTTCGACTCCCCCCCCCAGCCCTGGCTGTTGTGTGGATGTGCACGAGCGCAGCAGGACGAACGGACGGACAGCGCGAGCTCTGAGCTGCTTGATGCGTTAAAATAGAAACAAAAGCAGAAGAACATCGATTTATTTTCATCCTCTTCATCATCACTGCATCATCATCATCATCCTCACTGTAGCGATGATTTTAAAATAACAGCGTTTTTTTTTAAAAAGAAGAAAGGAAATTAAATCTCTTTGATATCCGGACATTTCGCTGAGATAACGGATTTGGTTCTCCTGAATCGGTCTGATTGAACCGGAAACGGAGAGGCACCGAGTGATTAAACGTGCGGATTAACACAGAACCGTGAATAAAGCATGGCGTGGCCGTGTATCACCCGCGCGTGCTGCATGGCCCGGTTCTGGTCTCAGCTGGACAAGGCCGACATCGCGGTGCCGTTGGTTTTCACGAGCTACTCGGACGCGTGTGACACGGTCCAGTCGCGCGCTCAGCCCGGAGCAAGCGGGGTCGCCATAGAAACGCAGCCTGGCGGCACTGGGAGCGCGCAGGAGGTCGTCTCTAAAGGCCCGGGCGCGCCCACGACAGCCGCGTCCAGCGAGAGCGCGCAGGGCTCCGTGATGCGCCAGGACTTCAAAGCGTGGAAAGTGCGTCGCGAGCCGAGCTGCAAGCCCAAGCGCGAGTACCACGGACCGGAAGTGCCCTTGGCCACCGAGACGCAGTACCAGAAGGACTTTAAGCCGTGGCCGCTGCCGCGCAGGGATCACCCCTGGATCCCCAAAGCCAGCCGCGCGGAGCAGGACGCCGGCGTGGAGAAGGGCCAGATCGCCGACAGAGTGCAGGAGAAGGAGATCCTGAAGCGGAGGCAGGCCAAGATGATGGAGGACCAGACCGACAAGGGGTCAGAGGTCAAGCACGAGCCGCAGAAGCTCGGAGGACGAGCGGCCGCGGACGCGCTCAATCGGCAGATCAAAGACGAGGTCGGAGCCGGAAGTTCCTACAGGTGACGTTTATTTCAGGTCATGAAGGAAACCTCACACCTTCTCTGGCCTGTACACCACAGATTACAGCAGCAGCAGGGTCACCTCACCTGCACACACACACACACACACCCACACACACACACACACACACACACACACACCTCTGAAGTTCACCTTGTGTTAGTGCTGCACCTGAGCTACAGGTAATGGAAGCTCCAGTTTAGCACGTGCAAGCACACACTCCTCTCTACACTCTTTTGATAGTTAAAGGTTCCTAGCTTCCTAAAGAAGTTCTCCTCAGTTATAGGGTTCTGCATAGAACCTTTCAGGGTTCCAGCACAGCATGAAGAGCTTGTTTCTTCAGCGTAGGCTTCTGAAGCGCTCGCTAGAACCTCGCGGTGGATGGAGACGCCTCAGATGAATCATGGCGGATCGCGAGTTTCCTGTCGAGTCAGGTGTAGTGACTGAGTGAAGTCATGTTAGTTGTGGAGTGAAGAGTGATGAACGCTGGCAGGAGGAAACGTACGATCGCAGATTAGCATCACATTCATGCTAGGAGGGTTTGATTCGGACTTTTCCTGAATCGCTCCTTTAACGCCGCGGGTTTAGCATCAGGCAAACTGGAGAGGGTTCTTATTGGCTGGAGCTCTACTGATGGTTCCGCCCCTTCAGCTGAGTGTTTGGGGTTCCTCACTTTCTTTCTCTGCGCTTTAACACACAGTCCACGGATGAATAATGCACTGAACATTTCAGTAGGTCTTCCAGTGTGTGTGTGTGTGTGTGTGTGTGTGTGTGTGTGTGTGTCATGCTCTCTCTGAGGTGCCTTATTACTGAGACGGCCCACTGTTTACCCACAATGCACCTCTCTGGCATCTCCTCACATCTCTATACGCTGCCAGTGCATCACTATGACAACAGGCCCTTTCACAAAGGCAGTGAAGTAGTAAAGAAGTAGGAGTGTGAGTGTGTGTGTGTGTGTGTGAGTGTGTGACACACACACACACACACACACACACACACTCGAGCAGCCGAGCCTCATGGCAGCATTTACTCGTTTAAGATCTCTAATTAACTCATTATCCTGGATTACACAATGCCGGTTTAAAGTCAGTGTGATTGTACGGGTCGTGTGTGTGTCTGTGCATGTGTGTGTGTGTGTGTGTGTGTGCGTGTGTGTGTGTTGGGTTTTGGAGTCAGTACCAAGCACGAGATGAACATCAGGACACCAGAGTCATTGTTATGAAGCTTTCTGCATGTCTGGTTCTCACTCACCCTGTTTCTCTCTCGTCTCATACGCTGGTGCTGTTTTTCCACTTTCTGTTTATTATAAGTAATGAATTATTAATAATACGCTCGGGAACGTGCTGTTACAGGAAAATAATCAACGCCAGGGTGGTGTGATGAAGCCAGAAGATGATTATTTTCCTCTAAAAGCATGCGCCTGGGGGTTTTATTCCTCTTATCCCACAGCAACTTACCAACAATTACAGCGTTTTATTTAATAAAGAACAACACGTCGTACTTTTTATCCGTTTATAGTTACATTTAACGCTTGTGAAACGAGTTAGTTCCTGTTGTCACTTACGTTATAGCAGCTATAAACAGTCGTTCTCTCACCAGCCTCTCTTTTCAAGTTAATAAGAGAAAAATATTTTTAAAATCGCAGCTTGTTCCGCATGTTAGTGAGAAACCGTAAACTCCTCTGTCCTGAAGACGTCAGAAAACTTACAGTTACAGCTTTACCTCTGACTGTTACAAAGCGCTGACACTGGAGACTCCTTCCATACATGTTACATTTACAGTAAACTTCAGCATACCAGCGTTTTTTTAATCTGTTTATTATTAGCGGAGCGTCTTGCGTACACGTCCCTGTGAAGGAGCTGTTACTATAGAAACGATAACGTATCAGAACGAGAGCATTAATTCTAAATAAACCTGCGATTTGCAGTTATAGAAAAATAGAAATTGCTCCTGGGCTGCTGTATTTAAGGGTAAAGCGTGTTTACGGTATTTAACCGGTTTAAACGCAGTGTACATGTCACAGGAATTCTTTACAGCTTCAGATGATTAATACGAGTAATGGCACTGTAGTGGATCTTCCTCTGCTGCTCTCAATTATTTTGTAATCATGTTACTCAGTTGATCATTTCCTCTACTTCAGGAACATGATGAGAGAGAGAGGGAGAGAGGGAGGGAGGGAGAGAGGGAGAGAGAGAAAGAGAGAAAAGGAAAGAGAGAAGGAGAGAGAGGTAGAGAGAGAGTAGGAAATGAGAGAGAAAGAGAGAGAGAGACAGAGAGAGAGACAGAGGGAGAGAGAGCGAAGGAGAGAGAAAGAGAGAGAGAGAGAGACAGAGAGAGAGAAAGAGAGAGAGAGAGAGTAGGAAGGAGAGAGAAGGAGAGAGAGACAGAGAGAGAGAGAGAGAGAGAGAGAATGGAGAGAGAGTAGGAAGGAGAGAGAAAGAGAGAGCAAAGGAGAGAGAAAGAGAGAGAGAAAGAGAGATAGAGAAAGAGAGAGAGAGAATGGAGAGAGAGAAAGAGAGAGAGAAGGAGAGAGAGACAGAGAGAGAGAGAGAATGGAGAGAGAGAAAGAGAGAGAGAGAGAGAATGGAGAATCTCTGGACCACTGGAGCAAAACTCATGAGTGAAAACATTCTAACAAATTTCTCTTTATAGAAGTATTCTGCCCTATAAATATCATTATAAAGCTTATATTATATTTATATTTATATAATATTTTATATATATTTATATTATATTTTATTTAATAATCTGAAATCGGATCGATGATATACACGATCACAGTAATTCAGTATTAATGCGAAACATTGTCTGTTATGTTGCTTGGCAACCAAAGTTTAACGTTAACAGACTGAATTGTGCGGCGGAAGAATTGTAAATATTAATGTCAATATTATTAATAATCAGTGTAATTATTTATTAAACACTGGATTTCATCATATTGTATTTGTCACTGTTTTATAAAATCACCGTAACACACACCCGTTATTTAATAGGTAGGTAATCTTACGTATTCTCCTCAGTTTCTGCGATTACGTTCGATAAAAACGTTCAGGACTCAGTTATCAAATATATATCTATATAACTGTAATTATAATATTTATTAGGAGTGAATAGCCGACTTCCTAATAATGCCAGCCAGTGAGCCGGCTAAAGAACAAACCCAAAATCCCCTTTAATTTTTAGGAATAAGATTTTCCCAGAATTCAACTGGAGAAATCTTCACACAGTCATTTTTTTCTTTACTATAGCTGTATGAATTATTATTAGGACAGCAGGAAAGTTTTTTCTGTGCTTATAAAAATGAATCTGTGGTGCATTTCTCATCTCTGCTTGCTCACACACACACACACACACACACACACACACACGCAGTAGAAGAGGTGAATCAGCTGGTATTATGGATGTTGTAAAAGTGCTGAGTCATGAAAATCCTCCGCCCACGCTTTTTCCGACAGGACGGACTCACCCCACGCTCCTGATGGCTTTCAGGAGTTCAGGATGCTGCTGAAAAAACTCTCTTTCACATCACACACAAGCAGTGGTGATAATTTTCAATGACTGCAGCAGTGTGTGTGTTATTTCTATTGTTTAAGTCAGGGAGCTTCAACCTTATCCACAAACTGATTCCACCTGATTCCACTTATTTAATCACTTCATCTCAGGACGCGTCTCAGGATGCGTCTGTGACGCTGATGACTCACTTCCCGTCGCCATGACGACGTACTCGCGCTGTAAAACGTCACCGCTGGCATTTATCACCAACAGTCAGGATCGATATCTTTCTGACGTTATATATCGTATAAATTTATTAGCTTAATCACAGGCGTTTCTGTCACGGTGCTTCGAGCAGGATCGTAGCTCGCTAGTGGATTTATTTAAATCATTAAACACTTAAAAGCCGTTAGACTCAAACACGCCGTATACAGAACGTCAAATAAAGTTAAAATCGCTAACGTAAGGAATCATCTGAGAGCCACAACAACCATAACAAGCTCCTGACGTTTGTAGACGAAGCTGGCTGAGAGTTCGTCCGCCATTTTGTTCGAGCTGAGAAACTTCAGGAAATATGACGTCATTTCCTGTAAGGGAACGTAGCGAGCGTCGATGCTCCCTGGTTTTTGCGGTGCATTGTGGGATTTTTTAGGGAGCGAATGTTCCAGTGCACTGGAAGGATTCTGCCCTTAAAATGGCCGCCTCCCTGATCAGCGCCCTGAGTACTGAACTAGCGACCTGTAGTCTCCTGATTGGCTAGGTGTTCAGTGTGTCTCCTGATTGGCTAGGTGTTCAGTGTGTCTCCTGATTGGCTGGGTGTTCAGTGTGTCTCCTGATTGGCTAGGTGTTCAGTGTGTCTCCTGATTGGCTAGGTGTTCAGTGTGTCTCCTGATTGGCTGGGTGTTCAGTGTGTCTCCTGATTGGCTGGAATGAAAACCTGCAGCCACTTTTGCATTCTCTTATGGTTTCGAGTTGTGCCACGTCTCCAGATAGTCGGGTTAATTTGGTTATTTTACACGTCATCACATGTCGATTCTCTGCTCCATCTCATCTTCTTTCTGCATTTTTTTTTTGCAGGACGGAGTTTAAAGCGTACACGGACGTGAAACCGCCGAAACTCATCCGCGCCAAATCTCAGTACCAGCCCCCGGACGAGAAGACCAGCCTGGAGACGAGCTACAGCGCCACCTACAGGGGAGAGCAGGCCAAACTGCAGCTGGCTGATAACAAGGCGCAGGAGAGGAGGAGAGTGCGCACGCTGTGCAGCGAGCCCTACATCGAGCCCACTAAAGTGAGACAGCATTCAGCTCTGTCATTCTCACAGTACTCATCAGCGCATATGCTAACGTGAGACTTAGCTTGAGAATTTGAATAGAAAAGACAGAAACGTTTTTCCTTGTCTGAGGTGGAAAAGACTTGGAGAGTGTTCTGATTTTAGTCTAAGCTCTTAGTCTACACTCACTATACCAAACACTACACGCTAAAAGTTTATTGGTGATTATCGTAATTTTTTAAATAGGTGCAGGGAACGTCTGAACGAGACGCCGATGTCTACAGAGATCACATATCCGAATAAATAAAGTGAAATCTTTTATTAATCACATTCATTTAAATTTATTGCTGCAACACACATTGTTATTGCTTTAAACGTCAGTGGAAAAAATATGAAAGTAAAGAAGAAGATTGTGCAATAGATCACCTAATGGCTAGGATTAGCCACGCCCACTTTTACAAATGTCCAATCATAATTAGTGAGTTTTATGATTTAACGTTTCTTTGTAGGCGGACAGATCGAGTCTCCCGCGCTCCAAGCCGAAAAAGACGCCGTCCTCTTCGTCCTCTCGCGGTAAAGCGGTGAAGAAGTCGAAGGAGAAGCAGGCGGCGTCGGGGCCGGCGCGCGGCTCCAAGAAGAAGAGCTCTGAGAACCAGCGGCCGAGCGACAAGGAGAAAAGTAAAGAGATGAACAACAAACTGGCTGAGGCGAAAGAGTAAACACCACCGCACTTCTCCTCTCACTTCCTCTCTTCCTCAACACAGCCGCCGAGGCTGGACCAATCAGCTAAGAGCTTTTCACTCAGCGACTCTTCCCTCACTGTAGTGCTCTTCCTCTCTTCCACACTCATCTGTCTCGCTCTCTCTCTCTCTCTCTCTCTCTCTCTCTCTCTCAGACACGCACACATCCTGATTTTGCCAAATGACAGATGTCCCTGGATCAAAAGGGGCGGAGCTTAAGTGAAACATGAAAAACCTGATTGTATGACGTTAGCGCTAGTCTTTCCTCTCCAGCTCCGTGTAGTGGTTAGAATACTGGTCTTAACTACACAGTGTAATAGTTTAGCAGCATGAGCTAAGCTAGCTTAGCTAACCGTCTACCATTAACGATGCAGTTCGCTAAACAGCAAGCTAGCTAACATTAGGTGAATATATTCTATATCATATTTATATTGTGTCAGTTAAATTAAAAGCTATTTATCGTTAGCCAAACTGTTAACTAAATTTACGACTGGTTAATCAAACATGACAAAAATCAGGACATATGTGTCTCTCTCTCTCTCTCTCTCTCTCTCTCTCTCCGTCTGTGTGTGCGTCTATCTCTCTATCTCCTTCTCTCTCTCGCTCTTTCTTTTTTTATGTGTCTGTGTCTCTCTCTTTTCTCTATCTCTCTCTTTCTGTTTCTCTCTGTCTCTCTCTCCATCTATGTGTGTGTCTGTCACTCTCTCTCTCTCTCTCTGTCTCTTATTCTCTCTCTCCCTCATTCTCCCTCTGTCTCTCTCTTTCTCTCTCTCTCTTTGTTTCTTTCTCTCTCTTCATCTATGTGTGTGTCTGTTTCTCTCTCTTTGTCTCTCTCTCTCCATCTATGTGTGTGTCTGTCTCTATTTTTCCCTCTCTCTCCCTCTCTCTCTCCCTCTCTCTCTCTCTTTCTCTTTCTTTCTCTCTCTCCCTCTCTCTCTCCCTCTCTCTCTCTCTCTTAAGGTCGTCAGGTTCTTGTAATAATGAAATGTAAACCGCCCCCTCATTATGCAATCACTCATCATTTGCATTCGCCTCGGCTCCGCCCACCTGCTCCATCCCACCCCGCCCCACCCTCGCGTCTGGCGAGGTTTCCATGGCAACCGCTACACCGGTTGGCCCATGGATGTTGCCGCTGCTGATGCCGATGCCGATGCCGATGCTGGTGCTGGTGCTGATGCTGGTTCTCTGCATGGAGCGGCTGATGGAATGCATTATTGCGCTCGGGACGAGTTTATCGCAGGAACTCGGACTCTGTCGTGTTCGTGTCAGTGATGAATCTTCTGCAGCATGAACCCTAAACCAGACATTTCCATTTCTCCCAGAACAACAACAACAACAACAACAACAACAACAAAATGACACAAACCCTTTGATAAGTGTGTGTGCATCCTCCCCGCCTGCTTGTGCTGTGTGTGTATCTCTGGCTGTCTGAGCATGTGTCTCTGGCTGTGTCTCAAATCACGTACTGCATTCTAGTGCACTATTAATACACAGACAAAGTGTCCTTACGAAACAGAAACCCGTGCTACTCCCCCATTACATTAAAATAATTTATAAATTACCGTATAAATAAATAAACTGAAAAATATCGCAGTCATTAAACTTCCGAAAAAATGGAAAATTATTATTATTATTTTACTGAAATTTTACAAAATTACATTTTATCTGTCAACTGTGTTAAAGTGACAGATAAAGCGTAAAATAAAACGTTTTAGGAAAAACAGACGATTATGTTTATTTCACAGTCATTTACATGTTTATATCATTTGTTAGTTGCTATTTTATCAATTATTATTGTAATAAAAAGCTAAATATATGCTGTATTTCAGTAATACAGTAAATCTCCAGAAAAACAGATAATTACTGTTATTTTAGTCATTTTCTAGAATAATTTTTTAAAAATATATTTATTAATTATTTATTAATATATTAATTGTTATATTATGTTACATAATGGTTATTTATTTATTTATTTTGTGATTCTACAATTTAATTTAAGAAAAAAAAACACTGCAGTTTTGAGAAGAGAAACTGTACAGATTGGATTAACGTTTAATTATTTAGCTCTCGTAGTCATGCTCTTGTTTTATTTAATACGCTACGTTATAGAAAGATTGTAGCTAATTACTCAGCTAGCTATTCGGCAGTGTATGCTAAGCTGGATGAGTGATAATCTCTGGGTTATTGTTAGACAGCTAGCTAGGTTTAACACCTCCTCTTGTAGCTATTAGCTAGCTAGGTGGGTGTGACGGAGGAAACCACGCAGTCGCAAACGAGGAGATTAAACTTCGCCGACTAAATGGTGCGAGTTAGCATGTGCTAATCTGTCATTACTGTTGGATGTTAGCGTGATGCTGCTGTACAAATGACCAGCTGCTACACAGCGAAGTGCGTAGTGTGAGAGCGTTGTGCGCGATTTGAGACGCATCCTTGTTTGTTTTTCATTATTACCATAAAAGGAGTGATTAGAGGAAGTCCAGCTCCAGCAGCGCTGTGTAATGTACATCATTTCCACCGAACACCAGGGTGTGTGTGTCGAGTTACATTCAGTAATGAGGGGTGGGTCGCCGTTGCTAGGACGACCAGCTACTGTAGATCAGAGTAATGTGATTATGCATTATGGGATGTGGTGTGGATTTGTCTTTTGGGGAAACAGCGTAGATTAGATGTTAGATCACGGCTCTGAGGGTGTGTTAGATAACAACGGAATAAAAAATGAAATCAGGATGTGGTGATGATAAATGAAATAAAATTTAATCCACACACACACACACACACACACACACATATACATACACACATACACACACACACACACACACCAGAGTCCCTTGATGGGATGTTGGACGCATCCTACAGCTGTCCAGAGATTATCTTCAGAAATAAATCACAGTTCTTCTGTATTCAGTCAGACCGTTTGTTTATTATTAATAATGTTTTAATGTGAGACTGTTCTACACATCTTCCTCCTCATCCTCATCATCCTCATCCTCATCATTCTCATCCTCTTCCTCCACCTCCACATCCTCCTCTTCCTCATCATCCTCATCCTGCTCGTCCTCCTCATCCTCATCCTCCACCTCCACATCCTCCTCTTCCTCATCATCCTCATCCTGCTCGTCCTCCTCATCCTCTTCCTCATCCTCATCCTCATCCTCCACCTCCACATCCTCCTCTTCCTCATTTTCTTCCTCATCCTCTTCCTCCTCATCTTCCTCTTCATCCTCTTCCTCATCCTCATCCTCCACCTCCACATCCTCCTCTTCCTCATCCTCTTCCTCATCCTCCTCATCTTCCTCTTCATCCTCCTCCTCATCCTCCATCTCATCCTCATCCTGTTTCCTGTTCTCCTCACTCCAACTCTCCCCCTTGTCCTTTCATATTTGCCACCCTGTTTTCCCATCTGCTCCTTCTTCTCTTTTGTTTTCCTCTTCCCATTCATCCATCATCTCTCTTCCCATTTGTTCTTTCTTCTCACAGTGCTCCTCCTCCTTCCTACTCCTCTCTGTCCTCCTCATCCATTTCTTCCTTCCTGTCCTCTGTTACCTCTCGCTGTGCTCTTTCACTTTTTTTTCTCCCTTCCCTTTCTTTCCACTCTTGTCCTTTCCCGCCTTTTCCCTTTCTCTTCTCACACTTCCCTTTTTCCTCCCCCTCATCTCTCTCAGTGTTGGTAAATGCTGTCCAAGTCACACTCCATGTCCTCAGCCATATGCTTCTACTTCTCAATAATTTGACTTTTGATCTTTACTGTCTTACACACACACACACACACACACACACACACACTCAGTGTAGAAGAGTGAGTCAGTGTGTAGGAAGTGAACGATCAGTAAACATGAATTCACGGCTTTGCATTTTGCCTGATTTCCTTCATGGACGTGTGAGTGTGTGAGTGTGTGTGTGTGTGTGTGTGTTGGATCATGTCCCACCCCGCTGGCGTTCCCTCGTCTGTCTCTGGTCTCGTGTGTGTTTTGGGATTTGATGTCGCTTCTCCCTTTTCTTCATTTCCTGTTGGACTGATTGTTGGGAATTATAGGAATTCTTTTAAAGATTTGGGTTTTTTTGAAGAAGGCCTCTTCACACTGAACATGACGTGCATTTAATAAACCGCTAAACTGCCGTACTGACACAACTCATCAACCAAAACAATATGTGTTTTATTTACAATGTTATTGAATTTTTATATTCCTGACAGCTGATGTGACGTCACACAGCCGACATGGCGGCCGAGCGGGCCGAAGTCTCGTGATGTGAAAAGAAACGCTGGTGAATATTTCGCGCTTCCTGTCCTCAGTGTGAATCGGCCTTAAGAATATTTGCAGAAAATTGTGGGAGGGAAAGTTGCAGAAACAAACATGGAGCATCTTTGGGATAATTTTATGTTCGGAAGCCACTGATTAACATTAGCATTAGCGTTAGCATTAGCGTTAGTATTAGCGTTAGCAGAGAGTCATGGTGGTGTTGAGTACACAGAGACAGACGTGGGCTTCCCGGGGGGTCGACCGTGCTCTACACACCACGCCTGCTTTTCACTGGTGCTATTTTTACTTCCTGCACTGTTCCAACAACCAAAACCGAGTGACGGAGCGGCGATGATGAACCTGTGATCATGTGACCTGTACTTTTTCTCTGCTTGCTCATAATGATAGAAAATGTTGCTAATAAACGCGAAACGCAGAAGCCGAAGTGTCTCGCTTCGTTTTGTTTGAGAGGCGGGAGGGTTCCCTCTCTTCTCTCTCTCTCCCTCTCTCTCTCTGTTCTATTTCTTCCCTCTTCTCACTCTAACCTCTCTTCCCTCTCTCTTCCCTCTCTCCTTTATCTTCTCTCTCCCCACTTTCTTATCTCTCTTTTTCCCACTCATCCTTTTCACCTCGTTCTTCCCATTAGCCCCCTCTGTCTTCTTTTCCTTGTCACTTCCGTCATCCCATGCACCCTCTACTTCCTCCTCACCCTCTTCCTGTTCCTATTCACCCTCTCTTTCCTAATTTCTCCTCTTCATGATCTAGCCATCTTTCTATACATCCCCTATTCCCATTCACCATCCCTTCCTATTTGCCCCAGTCTTTCTATCCGTCCGTTGCTTCCTTTTCATCTCTCTTTCCCATCTGCCACATCTTCCCAGTCACCCTATCTTTCCATTCATCCCTCTTCTTATTTGCCTCCTTACTTCCTACTTGCTTCTCTCTTATCATTCGTTCTTCTCTTTCCATTCCTCTGCTCATTCTTCCCATTCACCTGTTCATCTCTTCCCTCCTCTCTTCCCGTTTGCTCCTCTTTTCCAGTTCGCTTTTTTTTCTTTTCCAGTACACTCCATAATGCTCATCCTACTTCCTGTTTGCCCCCTTCCTGTTTCCTTCTCCCCTCCCTCCCTTAATTATCCCTCTCTCCCCATTCACACCCCTCTTTTCCTCTTCATCCCTCTCTTCCCCGGGAGCATGGAGGGTTTGGGAGTAAACGGTAGGTGAACGATAGTGTGTGTGTTGTTGTTGATGTTTGTCTTGTGTTCCTGTCCATGTTGTGTGTGTGTGTGTGTGTGTGTGTGTGTGTGTGTGTGTGTGTGTGTGTGTGTTTGACTCCACATGGAAGAGAACTCCAGTAGAGCAGCATTAGTTAATGATTAGATATTAACCCCCCTCTGTTTTTGTCGTCTGTAACCCCAGCATCCTTTCACACGGCCGTCTTATTGCTGAGTGAGCATTCATAAATCCGATATATCATCCGAGTCATTGTCTGATATATCTGATATATATGCGCTAAGATGTACAGTGTCGTTGAATGATATCCAGCGTGATCATTCAGTACATTTCAGCAGTATGTACTACAGGAAGCGTGAAGGATGCTTGTGGCGCTCGAGTCACTTCTCTTTTCAGTAAAGATGAGGAGAATTTGAGTCTTACTGCAGGGTTACTACAGTCCGGTGATGATGTCATGGCGGAGGATTTTCTCGCAGTAATCCGATGTCTGTTTGCTCACATGTCTTTGACTTTGCTGTAGCTAATCCGTGGCCTTTTTTCTCGTCTCGTTTTTTTTAAGGCTCGTGCTAAAACAGCAGCACTACATTCAGCTCTGTCAGCCAATCCGAGATATCGGTTGGGTGCAGACGCTAAAGCAACACCTGTGGCGCTGCGCTCTACCCGACCCCAGGTAAAGACACACCTGAGACGAGACACGGCCCTTCATTAACCCTTTCAATACAGACAGGCAGCACACACAGCATGCACACTTCATTCTCTTCCATATGGAACGCATTAGCTCAGAGCAGCCTTGTTAAACGTCACGTACAAAATGTGTGCGTTCACTTACGCAAAATATTTAACAAACTGATACATATTAAAATATAAAACCATTTCTGTGAGAGCCACGCATTCTGTGTGTGCATGTGAGGTAATACATCATCCGATATATTTCACCATGATCATCTGATACGTCCGATATATCGTCTGATATATTTCACCGTGATTATCTGATATATCGCCTGCTATATTTCACCGTGATTATCTGATACTTCCGATATATCGTCTGATATATTTCACCGTGATTGTCTGATATGTCCGATATATCGTCTGATATATTTCACCGTGATTATCTGATATGTCTGATATATCATCTGATATATTTCACCGTGATTATCTGATGTCTGATATATTATCTGATATATTTCACAGTGATTATCTGATATGTCTGATATATCATCTGATATATTTCACCGTGATTATCTGATGTCTGATATATTATCTGATATATTTCACAGTGATTATCTGATATGTCTGATATATTATCTGATATATTTCACCGTGATTATCTGATATGTCTGATATATCATCCGCTATATTTCACCGTGATTATCTGATATGTCTGATATATTATCTGATATATTTCACCGTGATTATCTGATGTCTGATATATTATCTGATATATTTCACCGTGATTATCTGATATGTCTGATATATTATCTGATATATTTCACCGTGATTATCTGATGTCTGATATATTATCTGATATATTTCACCGTGATTATCTGATATGTCTGATATATCATCCGCTATATTTCACCGAGTGTTTGTGTGATATATCTGAAATATCTCCCAGTATGAATTTCGCTGATTAATTGTCTGATCTATCGATATATCATGCACAATGTTTCAGTAATGAGACGTCGGTTTTAAACGATGGCGTAAGCGTCCACTCACACATCCACGTAATTTGAATCAAAATGTATACTGATCATGTAAGATTTGAGATTTGTACGCTAACGTCTTTAGATGATGTAATCAGTTGCTTTGTCATAGAGCGTATTGTGTAGTTTGTGTACAGTGTATATTGTTTACAGTGAATCTGTGTATTAATTGTATGTTTGTGTGTGTTTGTGTTTTTGTTGTGGTCTCTCCTGAACATTGTGAAGTCTTGAACAACCTGAAAAACCCACACACACTTAAGCTCAACTTGATCTGATCTGAAGAGACAGTTTGCAAACTGCAAGATCCTGAAGCATGTAGCCAGAAAAGTGTTTTTTAAAAAAAAAGCGAGTCATACAGATGTCTGATTTAATCTATCCTAAACTCCGCCCTCCTGTCACTCAGCAAAATCCGATTACAATAAATAGCCTAGTAATGATACACTGATATAATGCTAATAACAACACACAGGATGTTCAAGGCTTCATTTCCACTTGCACTGGATGAAATGTCTCATCTCTCTCTCTCTCTCTCTCTCTCTCTCTCTTTCTTTCCCTGTCTGTCTCTCTGCCTCTCTTTCTCTCTCTCTGTCCCTCTCTCTCCTTCTCCCTGTCTGTCTCTCTCTCTCTCTCTCCCTGTCTGTCTCTTTCTCTCTCTCTCTCTCTCTCTCTCTCATTTCCTGTCTGTCTCTCTCTCTATCTCTCTCTCTCTTCCTGTCTCTCTCTCTCTTACTCTTTCTCTCTCTCTTTCTCTCTCTCTCTCTCTCTCTCTCTCCATCCTAACCCTAGTGAATCAGAGTCTGCAGTTGGACGAGTCAGTGATTTTTATTCCTCGGGGACTTCTGGAGCAGAGCAGGAGCCACAGGAACCTCGCAGCAAGGCTGTAGTGCGCTTCGCCCCTGACGTTAAATACTGAGAGAAAGAAAGACAGAAAGAAAGAAAGATGTAATGTTCACCTCTTAGCAATGTTTAAATTTTATGGCAATACATCTATAATATTTATTTTTAAAAGCTGTCTGATTTTTTTTGATGATCAGTATTAACAATCTGGATGAAAACAAATCACACACATACACACACACACACACACACACACACACAATCAGCTTCTGCTTCACGTCTACACACACTTTTATCCCCCCAGACATTTACTCTCAGCTGATTATGTTCTCTGTAATAGAAATAAGGATCTTTAAGGTGAGAACCGAAGCACATGTTGGAATATTAAAGTACTGTATGTATATAAATATAAATATATATAATGTATGTAGTATATTATAATTATGACACGCACTCCAGAGCTTCCTTATAATAAAGTTATGATGATTATTTTCTGCACAGACTGTTTGCAAAGATTAAAGTGGTGCTAAGAGTTTGTTTTCAGTCCATGCTGTCCATGCTTGCGAGTAATAACGCTGTTAATGTCAGAGAGAGAGAGAGAGAGAGAGAGACCATGAAGTGCTTCCTTAATGCACATCATCACTGTATAAAAAGTCATCATGTGAATAAACGCACTGAAATGAAGTTATGTCCGAGTGTGTTTATGGTATTTATATCCACAGGTAATAATATATAGCGTTTCCATGGTTACAAACAGGAAACGTGGTGTATTGAGGACTAATGGCTCCGGGAATATGAGGTTACACAGACGAGATTTGGGATTTGCTTGTAGTTTAATCAGTAAAAAATCATAGCTTACCTGCTAACTTGTGAAGTTTATTAGTTAGCAAAAAAAATCCAAGTTTGTCTTATATACACCATAACCCTGGATCCTGCGTAGCTAGCTAGCTATTGACCACCAAGCTAATTTTAGCTAACATCTTCCGTAACAATGCTGAACTTGGCACTTAGCCACAAGGAGTTAATCTCAGCGCTAGAAAGAACGTTTAGCAAAACTGGATGACTAGCATACCGCTGGCTAAAATGCGTAGCAGCTTTACGTACGTACTTACCAGGAAACCCAACAGCATTGTGCTTCATTCGACTTAATTCAGAAGTGGGAATTCTGAACTCGGAATTATGCAATTTTCTAGCTCAGAACATTCAAACTACGAAGTGGGAAAAACGAAAGCATGTGTTTTGTTAGTGCCAAGCTACCTAGCTAACATTATCAAGAATTTAAGATGTATTTACTTTCTCAAAACAGCAAACTGAAAGGACAGTGTTGTAGATTTAACTAACGAATGTGTCTATTTTGAGTAAACGCTACTGTAAAATTGTACTTTTTGTTAGCGGTGTGAGCGGCCATGTTGGCGTGACGTCATGTGCAGATCGGGGTTGAGGAAACCTTCCCAAATTTCTGAGTAGGAATTCCATTTTTGATGCAGTGTTTTCTTTTGTTTTTCCTTATCAAAGGTCAAAGGTTCCAAGCTTTAATTGAACAGAAAGGGGCGGTCCTTAGTGAACATCACAAGCTCGCTGCTGATTGGCTGCATCAGTCTGAGAGACACAGAGTGCTGGAGGATGTTTAAAGAGGAAATATGAACCTGTACTAACCTGTGAATGCTAAAGAAAGAAAATAACATCAGTAAGGGTGCTTTAAATTGTTCACTTAGGTAACTGGATTTAAAAAATAATTTAAAAAAGTGTCCAATCAGCAATCAGTAAGGACCGCCCCTTTCCCTTTAGAGTTCCTGCTGATGTGTTTGCAGATTTGCTGCTGTGTTTATGATTTGTTGTTGTGCTTTGCACTTACAGCACACTCTGTGTGTGTGTGTGTGTGTGTGTCTCCATTAGCCATCCATCTTGTTCTTGATCTTTTGAATTATTCAGAGCTCAGAAATCTCTCTCTCTCCTTCTGTTTTTCTCTCTCCTTCTGTCTCTGTCTTTGTCTCTCTCTCTTTCTCTCTCCTTCTGTTTTTCTCTCACTCTCCCTCCCTCCTTCTGTCTCTCTCTCTCTCTCTCTCTCTCTCTCTCTCTCTCTCAAGGCGTTACCATAGAGACCCTCTGCCTTTGCTAAACAAAGACGCTGAATGAATCGCCTCCTGGAAAATTGTGTGTGTGTGTGTGTGTGTGTGTGTACATTCTCCAGAGACTTAGGGGTACCATCTGCAGGAGTGTGGGTGGGTATATACACACACACACACACACACACACACACTTTTAACCCAACAGTGTCCTCTAGTGATGGTAAAGCTGTAATTTGTACTTTTACCTCTATATGTCACTTCCTGTTTGGTTCTGTGTGTGTGTGTGTGTGTGTGTGTGTGTGTGTGAGGAAATGAAATAAAATGCAAAAATGTATTTGAGATTATTAGATTTATTTCCCTGAATGAATTGTACAGTACACTATTCAACTCTGAACAATAAGTATACAAAATATAATGATATTATAGTAATGATGCTAATAATCATAATAAATTGTAAATTGTTTTCATATATCACTTTGTTTTTAAAAACATTATAAGGTTATAGATTTACACTGTAAATTTATTTAGTAATGCAGCAGAGGAATTATACATGATTCAGAGGAAAGCTGACGAGATTAAAAAGAGATTAAAATACAGAGAGATTAAATTAGAAGGAAAAAACAGATGAATTAAAATCGACACCAGTGAAAGAGAAAGCATGTTGTATATGATGATGATGATGATGAGGATGATGATGATGATGATGAGGATGAGGATGTAAATATTGCTCAGCAATAGTAATGGTAATATTCGCCTGGACTAACACACAGCAGCATGCTACAGCTTGTTCAGTATTGTTATAAGCAGAGTAAAGGAAGGACAGTGATGGTGCGAGTGCAGGACTGAAGGTGTTCACGTGTTCACGTGTTCACGTGTTCAGGTGTTGAAGACGTGGTAGGTGAAGTTCTCCTCATGTGATTTGAACTGGAAGTTGTAGTTTCCCATCCTGCGTTTGCAGAACATAACCACAACCACGGCTCCGAGCGCCAACACACACACTCCCAACGCCAAGAGGATGAAGCCGAGAGTGCGCATGTTCCACACTGCGTCCTGCAGGGTGACTTCTACACACACACACACACACACACACACACACACACACACACACACATTGATTATTTTCCCATATCAGCAAGTAAATTTTTTTAATCTATTGAAGAACGACACATCATACTTTTTATCTGTTTATAGTTGCATTTAATGTAAGTTCCTGATTATCCTGGTACTCAACACACGGCGTACTTATCCGCATGCTACGAGAGTCCTGTTGTCATGGTAACCAGAAAAATATTAGAAATGGTTAGGGTAAAATACTCTTACCACCCCAAAGTTGATTATTTTCCTCTAACAGCAATAAAGTGTTTTATTCCTCTTATACCACACCAATTTACCAACAATTACAGTTTTTAGTTATTAAAGAACAACTTGTCATACTTTTATCCATTTGTAGTTACATTTAATATTTGTGAAACGAGTTAGTTCCTGTTGTCACTTACGTTATAGCAGCTATAAACAGTCGTCGCAGCTTGTTACGCATGTTAGTGAGAAACCGCAAAGAAGCGTAAACTCCTCTGTCCTGAAGACGTCGCAAAACTTACAGTTACAGCTAAAGCGCTGACACTGGAGACTCCTTCCGTCAATGTTACATTTACAGTAAACTTCACCAAATCAATGATGTTTTAATCTGTTTATGTGGAGCCTGTGCTGTACACGTCCCTGTGAATGAGCTGTTACTATAGAAACGATAACGACAACATCTTTACATTACATACTGCTTTACAGCCGTCGTTTATTAAACGCAGTGTAGTGTAGTGTACGTGACAGATGATCTCCTCACCCAGATGTGACTTCAGTAGAGGACCGCACGAGGCTTTGGCCATCCCGATCACGTTAGCACCTCTGGAGGTTCTCGCCAGCCGGGGAACCGCGTTACAATCCTAAAGCAATAAAACAACCGTCTCGTGCTGTTCTACTGACACACAGTGTGTTAATGTGACAGTTAAAGTTAAGGTTTGGCAATATTTCAACAGCAATAAAAGAAGCCTCTGCTAAAAATACTTGATATTTTATTGAGGTTTTTACATCAGAATAGTCACAGAATAGTGTTTCCTGTGTGACTATTATTATTATTATTATTATTATTATTATTATTATTATTATTAATGTTAATGTTATTAATGTTAATCAATCCCAGATGAAAGGGGTGATATAAACTCACAGGGCGACACGTGGCTGTGGACGTCTCGATGCAGATCTGAATCTGACAGTGCAGGTAAATAACATCAAAATCCACCAGCTGGAAAAGATTTACAGCCAGCAGAGAGCGAGTGGATTCACCGTTCTCCACCACCGTGGTGTATTTGTTCGGGACGGGACAACTACAGAGAGAGAGAGAGAGAAATGTAGACAGACATCAAAGAGCGAGAAATACAAACAGAGGAACAGACAGAGACCCAGACAGAGTGAGAGAGAGAGACAGAAAGAGAAAGAGAGAGAGTGAGAGAGAGACAGACAGAAAGAGAGAGAGAGAGACAGACAGACAGGCAGATAGAGAGAGTGATACAAACAGAGGAACAGACAGAGACCCAGACAGAGTGAGAGACAGAAAGAGAGAGAGAGAGAGAGAGAGACAGACAGTCAGACAGACAGTCAGACAGACAGACAGACAGTCAGACAGACAGGTGAGGTGTGTGCAGTAGAATGAGTGCGCACCTGTTTTCGAGGAAAACGTTGTTGGGCTGCTCGGTCGGGTTGTTGCTGGGATTGGCCCAGCATTTATTAATGACCACTTTAATCTGTGACATGTTGGAGCTCAGCCCCACCTCGATGATGACCTCATCTTCAGGGGACAGGGTGTAGTTCTCAGGCAGAGGGTACGTCCCGTTCAACAATCGCACCGTCACGTGGTACATCACAGATCCCTCCACCACATTGTTGATCATATCGTACCTGAAGGAAGACGATATGGAAATATTTAAATATATACAGTTCTCTGTAAAAGTCTGAGGCACGTGTGAAGAAATGCTGTAGAGTAAAGACGCCTTCAAATATAATGAAATTAAATGTTTCTACATTAAAAAATCCTATAAAGAGCAGTAAACAGTAATAAATGAAACAAAGTCAGTATTTAATGTGACGATCCTTCACTTTAAATAAATAAACAGTATCTGAGGTGCAGTGTGTGCAGTTTTATAAGGAAATGAGCTGGAAGTGTTACTGAGCATCTTGCAGAAGCAGCCACAGTTCTTCTGGAGACTTTGACTGTCGACTCGCTTCTTATTTCTGTAGCGAAACCCAGCAGCCTTCATTATGTTTTTATCTGAAAAGTGTCTCTTATGGAATCTGCTGCTTTCTTTACTGACATACAAACATTTTTCTGTAACGTTTCATTTTGTGCTGGAAAACTAATGTTTGGAATCTAAAAGGTTTTTGTCCTGAATCAATAATGTAGAAGTCAGAAAATAAACATCTATAACAAAGTTTGTAGTAAAATAATATAGTGTCCTAAGACTTTTGTGCTGTATTGTACAGTACTGTATATATATTAGAGTTGTGATGTAATAAAATGTAAAGGGCCATGCTGGGGACTCGACACTGCTGAGTACTACAGGAAAGGTAATGGCCTATCAGTGTGTTCAGCAGCTCAGCAGCAGGGGGAGGATGCGGTTGCCATGGCAGCGTGGTACCCGGAGGAACTGTATCCTGTGGAGATGATGAAATTGTTGATGTAAGTGCAGATGACAGGAACCTGGAGCCGAGCGTCTGTGTTATAGAGAATCACCTGCACTGTGCTGTTCTGGCTGTTATTCTGGAAAAAAAAAGGGAATAAAAATAAAAGAATAATCAGAACATGTACAGTAAGGTCAGTAGGCGTGGTTTGGATAAAATGACGTGGGCCTTGTCCACTTCTCTCCGATATTAGAACATTCTACTGAACTAACATAATATGCAATTGAATATGAATATGCAAATTAGAAATTTGCATGTCGGAATCTAACTGGCTCTAATTCTCCTGCTTTTCATTCAGCTGCCCCTTTTATAATAAAGGAAATGCAACACAATCACTGCAGTACTTTTTTCTGCACTTGAATTATTTTGATGAATTATTTAATCACACATGGGATTAAATCGTACGGAACACCGTTTATAAAACGCAGAAGAAGATATATTTGGTAAGGAGCAGGCAATAATCAGTTATATAATATATCACGATATTCATTATGCACAATACTGTAATTATTTTAATAATAATTTTGATATTTGTTTGTAGATTTGTTTTGGATTTTCATCTTAATTGCTTAACTTGATTTCCACTGAAAACTTTACCACAGTTTTCTGACTTTATTTTGAGACATTTTGTTGAATTCTGGATTGTGATTGGTCAGAAGGTATTGATTAATTTTCTATATTTATATTAATGATCTCGTTTTAATACGTTATCGTTTCTATAGTAACAGCTCATTCACGGGGACGTATACGGTCAACGCTCCACATAAAACGGATTAAAAAATGTGTCGTTATTTAACTAAGAGAAACTCTGAATGTTTTGCAGACATGTAACTATAAAAAGTAAGAAGTGTCATTGTTTAATAAATCAAAATGTTTAACTGTTCGCAAATAGCTGTGCTAAACGAGGAATCAAACCCCTCAGGACACGCTGTTATAGGAAAATAATCAACTTCAGCTCGGGAACACTAGCTCCACTTCATCACTCCACTCTGTCGTTGATTATTTTCCTGTAATAGCACCAAATGAAGTGATTTATTCTTTACTAGATGCCTCATTTCTTTACATTTATTTAAAGTTTCTTGATGCCCAAGCTCAGATTCATATTCAATATTCATTGTTATGCTAATTATGAGATTGTAAAGGTAGTTTAAGATGGACACTTAGCATCCCATGCTACAGCGAACAGGAGGAATATCTTCAGCACTTACCCGCAGTTGAGTTCCACATGTTCCCCAGGCCACGAAGAGCCTGACGTGGGTGACGTTCCCCTCAGTCAGGTTACAGCTGGGCACGCCCAGGTACAGCGACGACTCGGAGATGTGCTTCAGCTCCAGGAAAGATCGTGACACGGATACGACCATGAACCCGGGACCGCACTCCACCGTGATGGACTCCACGTGAGAGATGAGTGGCGTGGAGGAGAAGTCTGTCGCTTCAGTGGTTTGGGTGATGGAAGTGGAGGATGGTGGTGTAGAAGAAGATGAGGTGGATGGTGTGGTTGTTAATTCGGTGGTCTGGTTAACAGATGGCTCTGCTGTTGATGAACTGACCGTTATATTGATGCCTTGTGTTACAGGTATGGAGTTTGTGGAGGTAGATGATGATGAAGAGGGTGTTGTGTTTTCGCTGAGAGAGCTCATAGTGAGTGTTGTAGAGGTGACCTCTGTAGATGGACTTGTGGTGTTTGGAGAAGAAGTGGAAGTCGTCATGCTGTTGGCTGGAAATTGATAAAAATGCAACAGGTGCATCAGTTTAAATAGAAAGAGACAAAATACAAGAGATTTTATTTCTCTGATCTGCTAATCGTATGAACAGAATCTATATGATGGAATCAGGATATATTCACTCCAATGATCAACCAAGACATAACTGGCTACAAGGCAAAATAAAAAATAAGGTGGATGCTAATGGCCTCCATTTTAGAGATGAGTAAATCAACACACAATCACAAGGTGCCATTCTTCTTCTTCTTTACCATTTGAATGTAAACACTATTAGAAAATCGCAGAATAAGTCAAATTTGAAGTATTTTATTATCCAAATCACTTCTAACATAAAAAATCCACCTTTATACATTAGGCCACGCCCCCTACCTGAGTCTTGCCTTGGAAATATAACATTTGTTGCTTATATTCATGATATTTGATGGCATATTTTGCAATGCAGAAAACCATGATCAGGGAAAGGGGAACTTTTCTGACAGAGTTCATGACGTTTCTCAGAATGTAGCAGAACCCACTGAAGAAGTTGACTGAAGATATTTATTTTATTTTTTTACGAATTAAAGATACCCTCAGCTGTTGGTTTAAAGTTTCCGTTGGATGGAAATGGAAATTTGGAAGGTGAAACCTGGTAAATTAGCTGCTGCTGTACCTTGGCAGGTGCGTCCCGGCCTCACGGGGTTTGCATCAGTGTAACCATAGTGACACATACAGGTGTACGAACCGAACCTGTCCACACAGTCGGCCCACGGGGAACAGTCCACCTCGCCCAGAGCGCACTCATTCACATCTGATAATGAGGAACTGATGTTAACACACACCTCATTGCACAAACAAGCGGACAGTAACAGTGCAGTAACAGCTCACTAGAAAACACCTCGTATTATATCACACACACACACACACTTCATATCACACACACACACTTCATATCACACACACACACTTCATATCATAAACACACACACTTTATATTATACACACAAACACACACTTCATATCATACACACACACTTTATATCATAAACACACTTCATATCACGCACACACACACACTTTATATCTCACACACACACACACACACTTCATATCATACAGACACACTCACTTCATATCATACACACTTGATATCACACACACACACTTCATATCATACACACTTCATTACACTGTATGTTTCTCAAACATCATTTTTATAATCAAGGAAAAACAGTACAACGGTTCTTCAGTTATCCCTTTGGAGGAACCCTTAAAGGTTCTACATAGAACCCTACAACAAACCATTTTCCTATTAGAAAGAGTTCCATGTAGAACCTTTTTTGGTAGCTAAGAACCCTTTATCATCCAACAAACCCTTTCAAGAACCCTGTTTCAAAGGGTCGATGAAGTTTCTTCCATACTTATGTGGGGAAAGTTCCTGGTATTCAGAGTGGGGTTACGCGGACTGAGGAAGCAGATAAGGTTTTTTTCTTTGCTGTCAAATGTAATTTGACGTAAAATAAAAGCAAGAGATGATTTAAAAATGAAAAATAAAAAAAGACTACTATGGGGATATATGACTGAGAGGATGGCAAGCATTGAAATAAACATCTAATCAGAGTCTATTCTATTGAAAATATATCGTGCTTCGACAGTTACACGTGTGCACAACTTAATGAAGCTAAGAGAAACTAAATCATGGTCATGAAATCCTAATGTGCATGAAATTTAGGTGATTTTATCACATGTTTAGTTTGTTTCATTTTGATTTGTCAAATTAATGCCAATGTTTGTGTTAATTTGATGTGTGTGTTAATCTGCTGTAAAGACCACCTGCCCATGAAGCGCTGAGTGAGCGCTCATCTGCTACGCTTACAGAGCAACTGTTAAAACAGTTAAACAAATACAGCCCTAAGAGTGTGTGTGTGTATTAACTGCATAAGTGTGTGATATAAACTCTAGATTACTGGTGATCATTTTCTTCTTAATACCTAGGATCTATCTGGTGTCTTTAGCTAAAAGAGGGTTCTTCAGGATTCTTTAGGAGTTCATCAGATAATTAAGGGTTCTTAGTCTCTGATAAGGTTTCTGTTTGGAACCCTTTCCAGACACAGGGAACATGGCAACAACGTTTTATAGAAGAACCCTTAAGGGTACTAAATTTTCAACGAGTGCATGTACTGCTAAAATGTGATACCTATGATCCTGGTGTAGTTTGGGTCAATGGAGAACTGCGTGCTCTTCTGCAGGGACTCCATCATATTATTGGCGATGCTGTAGATGTCCTGCGTGCTGTTTGGAAGGAACATGAGGTGAAACGTGACCACGACGCTGCCTGGAGACAGATTAGTGATTAACACTAACACGTTCCCAGAGAGAACCAAGTCCAGGATCCAGAGAGGAAGAGAATGAAGAGTCTGTGGAAGGACAGAAGGAAGAGATGTGATGCACAAACTATTATCATATTATCTCACTACCTATTAGGGATGAATAATATGGACAAAACACCATTTTCTGAGATGGTCACGACGCTCGCAAAACAAATCTCACAGTTGTGATTTGCCAGAAGCTAATTTTCAAATTGACGGTGATGTCAGTATCACAAAGCCCAGCACTGTAACAGCAGTTAGCAAACACTATATTGCACAAGCCTACTTCCTTGCATGATAGATAGAGCTAAAGCTAGTGAGCTGACATCATCATCCAGAATAGAACAATATCCACCAGGTGCAATTCATTTATTTTATTTCCCCTGCATGATGATTCCAATAACTCTACAATGTTACACAGTGGTGTTTACCTCATTCCTGACTTTTTCAGTAAACATCTTGTACTCTTCACTGTTCGGGTTCCACAGAGCCTCAATGAAGTTTATATTGGTTATTCGCACAACCGCTTCTAGAGTCTGTGCATCTACAATCAGAAAATATGCAGAAAATATGCAGTCTTCACTCTCAAAACTCTTTATAATTTATATAATGAATATTTTTTTATGATCTGACCATTGTATAAAAATGATGTCCCTCAGTATCAGTACCTAATGGGAATCTTATTGGTCCTTTAATGGACGAGGGCCAGGAACCTGTCATTCTCCTCTCCACGTACCTGTCTTTACCTTCAGCTCGGTGGCGTTTCCACAGTAACCACACATACACAGGGCCACTTGAGCAGTGTACAGAACCCCAGGCTGAAGGTCGGTCCATGTCCAATTGGAGAAAGTCGTTACCCAGGTGCCCAGCTGATGAGTCCCGTGGAAGAGGACGAGGCTTGACGTGAAGTTGGTCTGAGAGGGAACGTCCCACAACAGGGTGAAGGAGGAGCTTGTGACGTGTTTGGCCCAGAGGTTGGCTATCTCAGGAACACCTATGAAACAAACATATAAATATAATCTCTTTGATAACTAAATCGATATGAACATGGGTGGCGATAAACGTGGATAAAAATGAAATGCACAGCTCCTGACACAAGAACGATTTCCTGTACAGGAACACGTGAACATTTTCCTTCAGAATCACTGTGTTAATGTGAAAATCAAGGATAATAGGAGATACGTACTGAGCCCAGGAATCAAGCTGGAATTAGAGCTGCATGGAGTGACAGGAGGTGGATAAGTGAAGGAAGTGTTGAAGATAGTGGTGGAGGATGTAGTAGGCGGTGTACTGGATGTAGTAGTGGACAAAGTAGTGGAGATAATTTGCCGAGGAGGTTTCCTCAGTGGCCCAAAGCTGATTACGCTCCAATCCGAGGAGCCTGAACTGGAGGAGGAAGAGGAGGAGGAGGAAGAGGAGGAGGAGGAGGATGTATCTAAAAAGTAAACATAAACATGTTTAGTGGAGATGTGTAGCTGATGATGTCATTAAATCAAGTGTGTAAGAAAGAGTCCATGTGAAATGAAGAATTGAAGTCATTATTTATATTATTATTACTTTGCTGCTGCCAGTTTATAGTTACACTTCATTTTTTTTCCATTTGGGGCTCCTTCTTTTTATAAATATTTATAAAATCCCAAAAAATGGATTTCTGTCCTAGAGATTTGGTGTTACAAATGGGATGTGCTGCAATTCAGAGAAAAGGCAAGTGAACAGGGCAGTGGTCAGTGTGTGGTGGCTCATTGGTTAAGGCATTGTGCTACTGAGCAGAAGGTCATGAGGTTAAATCCCTTTAACCCTTCTTTGACCCTTAACCCTCAACTGCTCAGTTGTATCCTGTCTCAGTGTGTCTCAGCCAAGTGAGGTAAATAAACATGCTCCTGGAAGAAGGTGACCAATCCTTGGCTGCTGGGAGGTGACAGGGGTAAAAAGACCGTGGAGACATGGAGCACAGCAATGAGACCCCTCAGCAATCCACCACTCATTCAGAACCTCAACCACTGGTGCCATAAGTGCTGAAAAGCCCTGGCTGCACAGTGTGTATTGAATCATGAGGACAGTTCCAGGACATGAACCTCCAGGATTTCTTAAAGCCTGAGAAGGTCACCCCAAGGTCAACACAAACAAGGCATGTGTACTCTGACCTACAGACAGAAAGTGCAGCAGATCTTAGCAGAGCCTTGTCCATGCCGAGCCAGGCCATGAGTGAGGCATGGAGATTAGAGCCTATTCTGGACAAGACATTCACACCAAGCAGCAAATCTTCTGAGAATTTAGGAAGAGTGGGTGGTGTGGAAATTAGGACACATCTAAGGGTTCTACTGGGAACCACATAGGATCCACAATCTGGAATTGATCCACCAGTTTTGGTTGCCAGGTACTGATGGTAAATCAAGATTGTGTTATCTAACGAGACCCTTGAGATGTGGACGGAGCACCGATTAAAGCTCACTGTAGGGGACGTTTATTTCGAACACAAGTTCTGGCTGACAGAATCGAAGATGAGGTGAGAATTTGCATCATCTGAGGAAAGTTCTCCCTTCTACGAATTCCAGCTCTGGGAAGGATAACCTGCGAGCCACAAAAGAACTGACAAGAAGGCAGTGTGTAGCTAGAGCACCGAGATAAGAGGAGACTACACAGGAAGCTTTGAAAGATCTTTGTTAATGAGGCAAAGAGGCAACAAATGATGAGCTAAGGAGTGATTTGGATATTTTCGCAGCAGAAGATGAGAATTATTCTTGCGCTGACCTATGCCGGCATCCGGACAAACACAGGAAGTGCAAGCAGTGAACTTAATGAACCGTCCGTCAGTCAAATCCGAGCACAGTAATCAGTTGTCGTAAGAAGAAGGAGAAGAAGAAATATGAATATATTAAGAAGAAAAAAGACAGCAACATGGCTGTGAATCAGCGTTGTGTCAATGTTGTCACCAAGCTGTACTCCTCTAGATTTTTCTGTTACCACAAGATTACATCACCAGGTCCACTTCCTCAACCCACGCTCAGAGGTTACTTCAGAGACTAAAAAAGGATTCACTACTAGTTGGACAGTGTGCAGGCTGTCCATGCTGGTTTAACTGGTTTGATCCAAACCAGACTGTTGGACTAGTGTGGTGCACCAAAGCAGACCTGCTTCAACCACACTGCCACACACACACACACACACACACAGCTCGCCTCCAGAGCTGCACACTCTGGCCATCAGCTGGATCTCTCCAGAGGGAAGCCATGTTGGAAACACACAGCCGCAGATACAGTATGTCTGACGTGGACTGCGGAACGTTGGGTCACTGGGACAGCTGACCCTCTGGAGAGGAACTTATCTGGTGATGCTATTTTGGTTATTTATAGTTAGTTCCACTATTTACATGAAGGAGTTCCTAGGGGTGGAGCATAACATGGGAAATTAAGGATCATGGGACATTATTATTATTATTATTATTATTACTTACTCATGCACTGTGTTCCCGGCCTGCTGGGCTGAAGATCAGTGGATCCAGCAGCACACACACAGTTATAGGAGCCCAGAGTATTACTGCAGTAGGCCAGGGGAGAGCAGTCCCTCAGCACGGGTGTGGCACACTCATCCACATCTGCACACATACACACACACACACACACACACACACACAGGTTAATTTCTACTAAAAACTATATACAGATTCAGAGATGGATAACATTAATGAGAGCTGGAGAGAGAGAAGAAATATTCTCATCTGACTCACGAGGAATAAAAGGGAAGCTGAATCACAATGTTCCTGCAAAAATGAATCACACACACACACACACATGCACACACACACACACGCACGCACGTACCCCTGACATCCACGGCCGTCACCTCCTCTATGTTCTCCAGCAGGAGCAGAAGTGTGTCAGAGATGTAGGTTAAGGACAGGAGCTGAGACGAGCCGAGCAGCAGACATGAGGACGTGCTGAACCATCCTGAAGACCACGAGTGTGTGTGATACACTGAGAACTGCAGAGGGCTCAGAGCTCCTGTGACCTACAACACACACACACCGAGGGTTAAGGTCTGGAAATATATTTTGAGATATATATTTTGCAGCTCTTGTATACTGTATATATAAATATAAGGACATTTCCATTTTGCATTGAATATTAAATAATCTGAGATGATAATACAGACCACAGAATGCAGCAGACGTGTGTGGTTGACAAGTCCACTGCTCGTGTTCACCAAACTGAACGCTGCTTTCACCGTTACTGTCACGTTCAGCCATGAGCTCATGTTCACTAACAGCAAAGAAAAATACAATTTTAAAAAATCCCTGGAGATCAGGATAACGTCGGTATGTGATGATATTCACTTTTCATATCGCGATAAATCGCTTAACATTTTATCATGGCTTGTGATATTATCACAATATTGTATTACTAAACAAAAACCACATATATGTACAAATATATTCCTCGAGTTACTCTTGTTTAGTGAGTAAATTATTTGCACTCAGCGCGGGGCTGCAGATCTCTCACCATGTGTCTGAGGCTCCACACAGAGCGACTGGGTTTCTGTCCGGCAGCATTTCTGCCAGCCGGGACAGTCCATGTCGCAGTGACACTGTGAACCCGATCCCGAGACAGGATGCACAGGACAAACCCCAGGTTTAGCCGTGAACTCTGAACTCCTGTTAAGGGCTAAAAAAAAAAAAAAAAAACACCATTCAAAAGTCAAACATTTAGGGTTTGAATCCGAGATGCAAAGATGTGAAAATATCTAGATCAGGGCTGGGAAATGTGCAATAAACTCTAATATGTGTCCTAATTCAATATTACAGCATTTTTCTTAAAAGAGGACAACATTAAATCATCACTAGTAGGAGGGTTCAGCTGTTCAGTGAGCAAACTAAATAAACCACGCCCACAAAATTCCATAAAAGGCAAAGAGAGCTGAAAATGACAAAGTGGCAACTAAACGGTAAAAGAGCAGCTCCTAAGTGCAGCATGCGCTAAATCTTCCACTAATGCAGCTCAGCCACTGCAGCGCCTCAGCTACCGTAGACACACACTAACTCCTCCTTTATAGGGTGAACAGCTCGTCTTAATGGATTTAATTTTAAGTCATTAGTATGAGAAGACAAAATGCTTCACAAAATATTCATTAAATTGGTGTTTTTTTATTGTTGTTGTTAAGAGGAATCACTCTAGCTTCAGAGTTCTTCAGAGTTTCTTATTGTGATGTATCATAATCCCTGCTATAAAATATAAAATATTGCACAAGAAAATAAACATCTTACTTATTATTCATCATAAATGCTTTCCAAAGGAAGAGAACAGTAAAAATAATTATATAGAATATTTCTTTACTGCAAAAGTAGTCAATAATCCAAAATATTTGGACCTAAAATTATTTCTAGAAAACTATATATGCTTCAAACAACTGTGAGTAGTGGCCTAGGGGCGTGGCCTAGGGGGCAGAGCCTTGGGGGCGGGGCTGATTCCAATATTTGGCAATATTTATACTCTAATTTGACTCAAATATGGCGATTCCTGTCAACATCACTGCAGTGTTCAGCTTCACAGTGAAGTTTAGCTAGGAAACAAACACGTCTCCCTCCACAGCTCCCCCTAGAGGTCGTTATTGCACACTTCCCTGTTTTATTTCTGCCCCTCACTCACCCAGAGCGCAGTAACTGCCCACTTGCTCGTAGCCTTCGCAGCACTTCATCACCTGTTTCTCCGTGTTGATGACCTGAGTCTGGTACACGGTGCTGTACTGTGTGACGTTACACATTTTCCATGGCAGCCACCCGCCACACGGCACCATCTGGGTGTAAGCGCTCTTATAGGAGATCATGGTAGTCATGGGAACGATCTCGATCCCGGGACACACATGGTACCCTGATGGTGAGAGGGTGTATCCTGGAACAGACGAAACACATGAAGGTGTCAGATTTTACTCTCTTGTAAAGTGCGATATTACAGATTCCTGTTCCGTTATCTTATAATATTATTCGTATATGAAGCTCGTCGCCGTGTCATCATGACGTCGATGTTAAATAAATCTGTGATGCTGTAACGTGGCAACTGAGTACGGGAGAAGTATCAGTGGTTAAGCATAAGGTTCAACATGAAGTTAAATGCCAACAAAAATGTACATTTCTTTCATTTGTATCTGATCTGCTTTAATTTTGACTGTTTATGTCTCAAAAGGTGCAGAAGAAAATTCCAGAAAAAGACTCTTTATGGAAGGACGAACAATTCCACCATGTTCCCCGATTCTGACCCAGCAAATTTTTAAACATAACCCCGTGTGGTTTTTTTTAAGGGTGTATCTTTATTATATAGCATTGCATCATTTATAAATATTTGAATATTTCAGTTGCATGAATTCCATTTTAGCAGTGATGCGAACATTACATCATAAAATACCACATTTACGTGTCTCACCTGCATCCAGTGAGTTGTGTCCTCTGGCGAAGGTGGAAAACAGAGCCACTAACCAGACACAGAGCATCCAAAGCATTTTGGGCCTCCAGAATAGAGTCCGTATGTCAGAACCATACTACACCATGATGAGCTGCAGCTTTCCTACTGCTCAGAGACGAGTGCAGGGCGCTGGAGAGAATCCTCACCTGTGTCTCACATGAGTTACCTGCCTCCTCCTCCTCCTCCTCCTTCCCCTCCTCCTCCTCCTCCACTCACTTTCTCTCTCTCTCTCTCTCTCTCTCTCACTCACTCTCACTCACTCTCTCTCACTCTCTCTCACTTCTCCATCCCTTCATGCTCAAAAACACACCAGTTCCCTCGGGTTTCTACCTGCAGGGAGATTATATATACAGAAACACGCTATTTAAATATTAAAATACACAAACACACACACACACACACAAAATTTACTGTTAGTGATGAGGTATAAAAATATTTAAAGTTCTATGAACTTTAAAATGTTGTTTCATTTCTGCACTTGATGGATGCTGTAGGTGGCATTGGGGGGGTTATAGGCACTATAAAGGGTTTTACACACACACACACACACACACACTTCCAAAGCTTCAATGAAGGCAAACAACCTCCTCATCACCAATCTTTCATCTGCATTTCATCTACATTACTGAGAATAATAATCTAATCTATAGCGTCCCTGTGAATGAGCTGTTACTATAGAAACAATAACGCATTAGAACAAGTGCATTCATATAAACCTGTGATTTGCAGCTGCACTACTGTCAGAGCTGCTGTTATGGAAAACTAATCAACACCTGACGACCAATCACAATCCAGAATTCAACAGCGCTGTGATGTAATAGTCATATAGCGAATAAAACTCCAACGCACAGTCTAGCTAATGTCAGATTAATAGTCAGATAGAAATGAACTCTGAATTAGATTAAAACTGTACAACTCTATCAGATGCTCGATGCTGAATCAGACTCTCTCTCTCTCTCTCTCACACACACACACACACACACACACACACACACAGTTTTCTGTCTCATACACACACAAATCCACACAAATCAGTGTGTCACCTGCCCTGACATTTGGCTAATTACAATGTGGTGTGAAAATGAGCCTAATTAAAGAATTGCCAGTGATGGAGTCGTTAATTTAAATGTGCTGCAGATAGGACAGAGCTGTGTGTGTGTGTGTGTGTGTGAGAGAGAGAGAGAGAGAGAGGAGAGAGAGAGAGAGAGAGAGAGAGAAATGGAGCACTATGGCAACCATGAAGCATCCTCACACACACACACACGTGTATCTGCTGCTGCATGAGTGGTTTAGCAGGACAGGAATTACGACAAGTACACTCCTGGGCAAAATAAATGGGAAAATATTAATCTTTTAATATTTTTAACAACAAATCACTGGTCAGGAAATGAGCGAGAATGAAACAGATAGATGAAGGAGCTCAGTTTGGGAGCTTTTCCCTTCGACATCCCAGCACATATTATTGGAAAAGTTTGTACACCCAGACGTGTGTTAGTGTGAATTTTTACATCAAACATTTTAATCATTATCATGATTTTGTGTAGAAGAAGACTATAGAAGTGAATTTCGCTGTTTCTAGCTTTTCCCCAAACAGCGAAAGGAAACCAGCGAGTGGAGGCACAGGAGCTCTCAGGAGAGCATCTGCTTCATTCCTGCTCATTTTCTCACCAATCATCTGTTCTTAAGACCATTAAAAGCTTCAGATTTGACATTTTGGGCTTGGCCCTGTTCTTTGTCCAGGAGTTCATAGACCAAGTCATAATAAAAGTGGAAGCTAAACCCTGTTGATGCGTCTGATTTGTGTTAAATGGTGTTAGTTTTGAGTGTGTGAGAGCAGATAAACACAGCCAGGTCTCTCTCCTGGGTCAGAGTAATGAGTATGAACCCCAGAGGTCCTCACACACACACACACACACACACACACGCGCACACACACACACGCACACACAAGCCTTATCAATTACAGTACTTTAATTAGTTTCAGAGGGCCAGGAACAATTAGACCTTCTACAACCCTCCATCATCAAATACAGGCCTGTCATTAGATATTCTCAACATTTTCCGCCTGAAGGTCGGGTGTGTAATGACCCAGAGCTCTTACAGCTTACGATTACACTCATAAACATATTAAACACAACCTCGTGTACTGCTGTTTGTGTGAGTTTGGACCTTAGCATGAAGTGATAAAGTGAAACTGAAATCAGGTGAGACAGACTGTGAGCAGAGACTCAAAACATGACAATAAAATGTTCATGACAACAGCAACAACAGCAACAATAACAACGACAACAACTGGTTATAATATTCAGTTTAATAAACTGGAAGGAAAGAAAACAGTTCACCAATAAAAGCAGATTGCTCTGCTATTGTCCAGAAGTGTTTTTAATTTTAGCTCCTTTCCCACACATTCACTGAGGACTCTCCCTCTCTCTCTCCCTCTCCCTCTCTCTCTCTCTCTCTCTCTCTCCCTCTCTCTCTCTCTCTCTTTCCTTCTAGAGGCTCTGTACTGTATTGCAATAATATTTGAATTATTTCTCAGCAGGATTAAAAAGGTGCATAATATTTACTGCATAGATGCTGAAATTGTGCAAAAATGATGAGATTATCAAAAATAATTCTGTATATTTGGTATTGGAACTGACATATTTTCTGTGAGTTTATACTTTTTATACCTATTATCATGTTCCTCAAACCATTCCTGAACAGTTTCTGCAGTGTGGCAGGGAGCTTTATCCTGCTGAAAGAGGCCACTGCCATTAGGGAATACCGTTGCCATGAAGGCGTGTAACTTGGTCTGTAGCAATCTTTAGGTAGGTGGTACGTGTCAAAGTAACATCCACATGAAGGCCAGGACCCGAGGTTTCCCAGCAGAACATTGCCCAGACCATCACACTGCCTCCACCAGCTTGCCTTCTTCCCATAGTGCATCCTGGTGCCATCTCTTCCCCAGGTAAGCGACACACACACACCCGGCCTTCCACATGATGTAAAACAAAACGTGATTCATCAGACCAGGCCACCTTCTTCCATTGCTCCATGGTCCAGTTCTGATGCTCACGTGTCCATTGTAGGAGCTTTGGGTGGTGGACAGGGTCAGCATGGGCTCTCTGACCGCTCTGCAGCTACGCAGCTCCATACGCAGCATGCTGCACTGCACTGTGTGTTCTGACTCCTTTCTATCAGAGCAGCATTAACTTTTCAGCAGTTTGTTCTACAGTAGCTCTTCTGTGGGATCGGACCAGACGGGCCTTCACTCCCCACGTGCATCAGTGAGCCTTGGGAGCCCATGACCCTGTCGCTGGTTCACCGGTTGTCCTTCCTTGCACCACTTTTGATAGGTACTAACCACCGCATACCAGGAACACCTCACAAGACCTGCTGTTTTGGAGATGCTCTGACCCAGTCATCTATCACAGTTTGGCTCTTTTCAAAGTCGCTCAGATCCTTACGCTTGCCCATTTCTCCTGCTTCCAACACATCAACTTCGAGAACTGACTGTTCACTTGCTGCCTAATAAATCCCTCACCTTTACAGGTGCCACTGTAACGAGATAATCAGGTATTCACTTCACCTGTCAGTGGTCATAATGTTATGGCTGATCGGTGTATATACATATATATATATATTATATACCTGGTGTGGTGGTTAGAGTTTAGAGTAAAATAGGTTGCCTGTCCCTTTAAGAGGAGCCATCCGCCATTTCCTGCATGACCGCCCACAGGACGCGGAGCAGCCAATCAGGGCGCGGCGCACGTGACGCGCGCTCTAAGCGATGACCTCATCCCTGGAACGGAATGACGTCAAATACAAGATGGATGGAATCACGGCTGCTGTGCGGACGACGCAACTCGGAAAACAATAACAGAAAAAAAAGAAAAGAAAAGAAAGAAAGAAAGACGGGATAAGAGGAATAAGAGCGGAAAGTGTTCGCGCGCTTGTTCCCGGGGGCTCGAGACGCGGTGAGTTGCTGAGACTCCAACGCTGTTCCGTCAGCGTGCGGCGCGCGCGACACAGAGAGAGAGAGAGAGGGAGAGAGAGAGAGAGAGAGGGAGAGAGAGAGAGAGAGGGGGAGAGACTTCAGCAGGGGGAAAGAAGTTTGAGCTCTAATTGAGTTAGAGAGAGAGAGAGAGAGAGAGAGAGAGAGAGAGAGAAAAGCGGCGTGTTCTCTGACGTAACGTCGCGCGCGCGCACGGGGTTCTGTCTCTCTTCTTCTTCTTTTTCTTCTTCTTCTGTCTCTCTTTCATTTTCTTTTTCTTTCTTTCCATTTCTCCGTCTCTTGTGTCTTTCTCTCTTCTGCGTCTGAGCTCAGAGAAGTGAAATGACAACAGTGTGTGTGCGCGTGTGTGTGTGTGTGTGTGTGTGTGTGCATGCATGCATGTGTGTGTGTGCATGCATGCATGTGTGTGTGCGTTTGTGTGTGTGTGTGTGTGTGTGCGCGCGCTCTCATACACACTCTCGGTACACTCTGTGCTTTTGGTTGATCGAATCACAGCAGCGCGTGAGCCACGATTAAAATATCCAGATTAGTGAATAATAGGCATGTGATGAAGAGAAGATCGTCCACCCACACACACACACACACACACACACACACACACACACACACACACACACACACACACTCACTCACTCACTCACTCAGTGTGTGATTAAGCGTGAAGTAATGTGATACCGGTTCGCGCATGCGCCATGACAGCAAGCCTGTTACTTTGTTTTCTAACACTATCCATCTGTTTGTTTGTTTATTTGTTTGTTTGTTTTTTCCATGTTGCTTTAGATCCCATCAGTCATACACCTATTGTACCTTTAGCGTGTATCTTTATACCTTTAAAAAAATTGAAGGTGCGTAATATAACCTTAAGGAGCACCTCTGAAAGAGAATTAAAGTTCACGCACCTTCTCAGGTAAAAGAGGATTCTGTGTGTTTATTGGACGGAACGCGTTAGGATCCGTTCGGTTTTAAGGGCATGACGTTTGGCGTTTTGTAAAAAATGATCATTATCGAACTCTAAAACCCAGCTGTTTGTGTCCCTCAGGGCCGCGATGGAGAGCCTGGTGCACTACAGCAGCCCCGCCCACGCCGTCTCGTTGCTCGGCGTGTTAAACGAGCAGCGTCTGAAGGGCCAGTTCTGCGACGTGGTGCTGATGGCGGGCGAGCATCGCTACCCGGCCCACAGGAGCGTCCTCGCCGCCAGCAGCGAGTATTTCCACACCCTGTTCTCCAGGAGAGACTCGGAGAACCGAGACCTGATCCAGCTGGACTTCTGCGAGCCCGAGGCGTTCGAGATCGTGCTGAACTACATCTACTCCTCGTCCCTGTTCGTGGACAGAGGGAGCCTGGCGGTGGTTCAGGAGCTGGGGTACAGTTTGGGCATCCCGTTCCTGACTAACATCATGTCCACCAGGCCGCAGGTGTCGTACTGCGTGACCCGGAAGAGGCTGTGCTTTCCCGACGAGGACGACGGCTCGCTCACCAAGAGGAGCGTCATCGTACACCAAGGTGGCTTGGGCGTCGCCCACAGAGAGAACGCGATTCCCCACGGAAAAGCGTCCAGGCATGCGCCAGAGGAGACTCAGCCCGGATCGCGTCTGGATTATCGTCCGTCAGGATACGTTAAACCGACGGAAATGGGGATGAATCTTAGCAAAAACGCTCCCAAAGAGCTAGACGACGACTCGAAAACCGTCATTCCGTCTTTGCCGTCCATCCTCAAGGGCCGTGCGGAGTACAGATCGCCCTCGGCGAGGCCGCAGCTGACCTCTTCGGTGTCTTTCAGCGAGACCATACAGCACTTAAACTCCGATCCTGCCGAAGACCCAGCGGAGGGGGTGAAATCCGAACAGACGTACGATCCGAAATCAGTCTCTGGAACGCAGCAGGGGGCGCATAACCAAACCGTAGACCGGAGCGGGCCGCTTATTAAAAGCCTGCTTCGTAGATCCTTATCCATGGACAGTCCGGTTCCTGTTTTCTCTCCAGTTTTGGAGCTGAAGGACTCGCAGAGCAGGGAGCCGTCTGTTGTAAAATCGGAGATGAACACGGTCGAGTCGCCGTCGTCCGGGAGCAAACATCACTTGCCGCCGCTTGTTCTCAGGTCCAAACAGCATAACGCGATGGCCAGGGAAGACAAGGACGCTCAGGTAGAGGACAGAGTGACGGTCAAAACGGAAGCCAGCAGCCCATTGGCCGATCCTTCTGAAATCATACGGGTCACCGTAGAGGACAATCTGCCCGTCAACTTTAGAGATTTCCAGGCCAACTTTGACGAAAATCCTAGAGGATTCTTCAGTCCTTCTATGAAAAGGAGGTTACAGTTGGATGGCAATTCGAACACGTTTAAGCGATCCAAAGTTCTGAACGAACACCAGTTCACGGATGAGGACGGCGTGGCCGATGAGTCACCTCGCAACACGGACGATCAGGAGCCCAGGGAACTGAGGCCGACGAAGATGTTCAAATGCTGGAGCTGCATGAAGGTGTTCAGGTCAAACGCAGGGCTTTACCGTCACGTGAACATGTACCATAACCCGGAGAAGCCGTACGCGTGCGACATCTGCCACAAGCGCTTTCATACGAACTTCAAAGTGTGGACGCACTGCCAGACCCAACACGGCGTGGTCCAAAACCCGGCGGCTTCTTCCAGCTCCTACTCTGTGCTGGACGAGAAGTTCCAGAGGAAACTCATAGACATAGTGCGAGAGCGGGAGATAAAGAAAGCCTTGATCATGAAGCTCAGGAGAAACAAGCAGAGCCATCAAGCTCAGCCGTTTGCCAAGAAAAGCCGGAGATCGAGGTCTTACGGATGTCCCTACTGCGGGAAAATGTTCTTCTTCCAGTCGCATTTCAAACTGCACATGAAAGGACACACTGCTGAGAGAGCTAGCATGGACGCACAAGATGAGGAAGGTCTACGTGAGCGGCAGGAGCAAACGGGACACGTCAAGGAGAACCAAGACAAAGAGGTTTTCCCCTGCAGGCTCTGCAACGTGAAACTGTTCTCTCTGAGCGAGCTGGAGGATCACGAGAGAGCGTGTCGCTACGCAACCGTCTGTCCTTACTGTGGCCTCAGGTTCTCCAACACGCTGGTGAAAAAGGATCACGAGGCTCACTGCAAGTACAAAAAGCTGACCTGCCTCGAGTGCATGCGCACTTTTAAATCCTCGTTCAGCATTTGGCGCCATCAGGTCGAAGTTCACAACCAGAACATGATGACCGTCAGGGAGCAGCTGACCTTCGGGTACCACGACGTTAACCAAGAGACGGCGGAACTTTCCGGAGCTCCGCTGCCTCCTAAAGAGGCGATGAGAGACGACGCGACGTACGGCGACTCCGAGGATTCGTCTTCTTACCTCCCGGAGGATCTGAGCTCGACTCATAATCAGGGCAAGCTCGTCGTTAAAGAGGAGCCGCAGGAGGAACCGGTGACGGACAGAGAACCCTCAGCTCCCGAGGAACCAGGCGTGCGGCCTTGTGAGAAATGCGGCAAACTCTTCGGCTCTCACAAAGCCCTCGAGCGCCACCAGGAGCTTCTCTGCCACATCAAGCCCTTCATCTGCCACATCTGCCACAAAGCGTTCCGGACCAACTTCCGCCTCTGGAGCCACTATCAGTCCCACATGTCGTCGTCCGAAGAGCCCGTGAGCGGACAGACGGACAGACCGCCTCCGTGCTCTCCTCCTCCGTCTCCGACTCTCACCATCTCCACCCAAGAGCCTCCATCTTCACAAGCGTCTCCACCAAAATCAGGTCAAACCGAAGGGAAGGTCTCGGAGGAGGAGCCTAGAACCCTCACGTCTTCTCTGTCCAAACCCGAAAGAGCGGAGCAGGAAAAGTCAGGCGGAGATTTCTCTCGTTCCAGGTCGGACAGCGCTGAAAATCCAGCAACCTCTCAGGAATCGGACACGCTGTTTTATCACGCGCCGACGCTGTCTGCTCTGACGTTTAAGAGGCAGTACATGTGCAAGCTCTGCCACAGGACCTTCAAGACTGCCTTCAGTCTGTGGAGTCACGAGCAGAGCCACAGTCACGTCTAAACACGCCATTCATTCACGCTAAAGGAGTCTCCTTCAACCCAAACGTAGCCGAGCAGCCGTGACGAGTGTGTGTGTGTGTGTGTGTGTGTGAGAGTGATTAAGTAAAATAGCACTTATAAGTGAAAAATACATTGGAGTATGACTGTGGCTTGGGAAAGGTATCCAAGATGGCGGCTCGGTTTATAGATCAGAAACAACGGCACGGTTTATGGATCAGGGTCTAAACAAGCGAACGTCACGCACTCATCACGTCTCGACTGCGTTTGGGTTAACACACACACACACACACACACACACACACAGGATGCTTATCCATACACATACATATACTACACTTATTTTTATTTTGTGTTTTTTTTTGTTTTTTTTTTTTTACTTCCTGGTGCATCAGTGAACAATGTGGACACATTCAGATGTTTATTTCTCATTTCTGATTGTAATCTCCTCGTCCAAAATGTTAAAAACCTGCTTCTAAAAACCTGCAATAACTCTGTAAAAGTGCTTTGCGTAGGAGTTACGCTCGTTACTCGTCTCCGTGGCCTTTTTCCCTCCTTCGTGTTTGTGGAAGACGATCCGAAAGCCAAGTCAAACCCAAACCCAAACCCAAACCCAAACCCAAGCGACTGTAGTGTTCAGGACGTGACGTCGTTTCTTTCCTCCCCATTCTGCAATTCCGTATAAATGTATATTTATTATTTTGTATTACATTTATACGATCTTTAACCCGCGACCCGTCTGAGTGATGGAGCCGTGCGTTTGCTCGAATGTCCAAAAACGAGATGTTTTGTGTTGCCTTACTACATACAGAAAATAACAAAAGTCATTTCACGCCGGTGTTTAATTTCTATTTGGTGAATGAATGTTTATTATTATTATTATTATTATCATCATTATTATTATTATTATTATTATTATTCTAACATCACATTCTTCATTCGGATGAAAAACGGTGCATGAGATTTCGAGAATTTGTTCCTTTAATGGTGAAAGTGTTGAAAACTAAAACGTGTTATTATGAAATTACTTATGTTTTATGTTTATATGTAATTTATGAAATGACAGTATGTTTGTTTTTGGGTGTGTGTGTGTGTGTGTGTGTGTGTGTGTGTGTGTGTGTGTGTGTGCGCGCGCGCATTTACACCTGAAACCAAAACATGCTCGTTCTTTTTCTTTTTACTTTAGATTTTTTTTTTATTATTTGGATTTTTTTTTTTAAAAATTGAAGCAAACACAAGGACATACCATACACACACACACACACACACACACACACACACAAACACACACACACACATACACACACACACACACACACACACACGAGCGTATAACGAGCGTAGGCATGCGCCGATACTAAATTTTCATATCACGATAAATAATGAGGTATCGTTTTACAATATTATTCCAGAATTGTGTTAAAAATCCAGTACATATATACAAGTGTTTTTCAGATTCAGAATTTTCTATATATATATAAATATAAATATCTCGTGATCATGTTTTTATTCTCGCAGATATACACTTTTTTTAAATGGTGTATGATATATAGTTATAAACATATAAATATATATAAACATAAACATATATATACATACGGTTTTGTGTTCTATATTGTGGACATTTTTGTGCAGTGAGATAAACTCTGTCGCATTCGGAGAAATATTGTGACATTATTCTAAATCTAAATTTTTTTTTTTTTTTTTAACCCACGATGCACTTACGGTGACGTGAAAATAACATCGGCACACGCCTAGTGAGCGGCGTAAAGTAAACGTTAGCTCGTTGTTTTTGGTTGTGCGTTTGTTTTTTGTTTTTTTCCCCACTAACGTTTAAATACAGAGTGAGAATTATTATATTACGGTACTGTATCAGTACTCCTTTACTAAAATAACACGCTCGTTAATCAGGTGAGTCAGGTGACGATGCTCAGCTCATCGTACGGGATTTGTGGTGACATCACAGATATTAATCAAAGCACAATTTCTAGAATTATGTATTATGAGAAAGTATGAGAGATTTCTGTTTTTGTTGATTTTTTTTGAGCTAGAAAACTATATTTGTGCTGTTGGTTTGTGGATGTTGGAGGATAAACAGAAATATTAATAGATCATTAAGAGTTTTGTCGGATTGATGAGTCTTACATGCCTTTGCATATTTGTGGAAGCTTTAGGGCAGAATTTATTGAATGTAATGTGCTTTTTTTAAATTGTATATTATTTTATTTTTATTCCTCAGATGCCTCAGTTTAAATAGAACACGCTTCTTCATTCTAACGAGCTTCAAGCTGATGATTTAAAGACTTCGTTAAAATTCCTCCGTCGGCTGATTTTGTATTTTGTACGAATATTTTCTTTGTTTTATGAAAACCGCTGTAACTTTTCGGGTATTTCAGTGTTTTCTCTGCAATAATTCATCTTTTATAATGATATAATTCTATAAATTCTATAAATTTGTTCTGTGGCAGGTTTATTTTGTGTTTAGTGATTTTTTTTTCCTTTCTTTTCCTCTACTGTTTAACCGCTTGCTTTCTAAAATAAAGTGACGCTGATCAGCAGGTCTCACAGCGGAATAATTTAACCTTTACACAAACCTGTTTTCTGTCTAATTAAAATAAGAACATTATCCGATCGTATTGTCTTTTTATTCCAGACTTTCACATCAATCAATCAATTAATCAATTAATCAGACACTGTGGATTTTTTATACGAGTTCAGTTTTATTCTGGGAAAAAAAAAAAAAAAATCACATTTTTACACTGTACAAAATTAAAACCACCAGGCAAAAGTTTGTGCACCCCCCGCTCACGCGTCATTTTGTACTATTTTAGCACTAACATAACACAAGAAAAATGTCCAGATGTTTCATATTTTTAATTCCTGATGAAGTTTTGCAAAATCTCACCATCTTCTCATCCTGGAGGATTTACTTAAAGTTTTCAGATACAGCGAGGAAACAGTTTAAAACACTTTAAGAAAGTATTTATTATTAAACTTATACACAGGCATTAACATGAACGTCACTATTTATATTTAAACCATAAGCTTTTATTCAAATGTCTTTAAAACAATTAAATATATATTTAACTTCTGACTGCTAGTGTATTTCTGATGCTAATTACAGACTGATAAATACAGAGGAAACCCGTGTGTGTGTGTGTGTGTGTGTGTGTGTGTGTGTGTGTGTGTGTGTGTGTAACTGATGATGGCTGATGTATCAGCGGGACTTTATAACCCTGTTATAACCCTGTTATAAGGCCAGCGTGTCTTTGATGAGCCTCCTCATGGTGGTGCTGACTGACGTCCCGAGAGAATCCGTAATCTGGTACGTGATCTTGTACAGATACGGCTGGACGTCCTTCAGGCTCGTGTCGAACACGTTGTCCACCTCGGACTGCGTGGGCATCTTGGGCAGGTACTCGTGCCGGTTGATGACCTCCACGATGTTGATGACCTTCTCGCCGAGTTTCTCGCCCACTTTCTCCCGGCAGATCTGACGCTCCTGCTCGTTGGCCAGGTTCACCACGTTCACCTTGATGGTCCACACCTCCCAGGGGATGCACTCGTCCGAGAAGGGCCAGCGCGACTTCTTCTTCTGATAGAACTCCAGAGAGATCTGACCCATCCCGTCACTGCCCGAGTTCCCCAGCGCATCCTGTAGAAGAAAACAAACAAAAAATAACTAAAGTGCTTGAGGTCATAACAGCATTTAGGAAGGAAGGGAGGAAGGAAGCTCTCCAAACTGCAGGTTAACTTCTATGTCCAAGTTCAGGAGATTAGAATCAGAGTCGACTCTTTGCACCGACTCGTTTAGAGTCAAAATGAAATGTCTCACCAGAAAGATCTGAAATTCTCAACATTAATTACATCAAAGGTTCTCAACCTGGGAGCCGCCCGAGATCGCAGGAGATTTTTACCAAACACTCTTTAGTTCTACGCATATAAACATGATTTATTAAATATTGAATAATAATAATAATAATAATAACGAGAACCGTGAAATCATTTATATTTAGATTTCCATTAGCCTTCATTCAGTGAAGGTTCTGATGTGGAGTGTAGAACTGGATGAACTGTAGCTGCAGCACATGTTTAGAATATGTAGATTATCTGCACTTTACACTCCACAGTGACGGAACAGCAGTGATGTGACGCTACGAGTGTAAAATGTGCTCATGGAAATATTAAGCGAAATGCGATATGTGAGCGAGAGCCGAACCCACACCGTGTGTGCCGCTTATTTATGTGATGGAGGTCTGATGTGAGAGCGGAGACGAGCTGCGTGATTTCAGCTACAACTACATCAACATTCTCTCTGTGTGTGTGTGTGTGTGTGTGTGTGTGTGTGTGTGTGTGTGTGTGAGATGCACAAGCCCAGTCCTGTCATTACAGAGCCTGCAGTTACACACACACACACACTCACACACACACTCTCACACACACTCTCACACACACTCTCACACACACTCTCACACACACTCTCACACACACACTCACACACACACACACTCTCTCTCACACACTCTCTCTCACACACTCTCTCTCACACACACTCTCTCACACACACTCTCTCACACACACTCTCTCACACACACTCTCTCTCACACACTCTCTCTCACACACTCTCTCACACACACTCTCTCACACACACTCTCTCACACACACACACACACTCACTCTCTCTCACACACTCTCTCACACACTCTCTCACACACTCTCTCACACACTCTCTCACACACCGATGCACAAAAAAAAAAAACATTGTTAAAAAATATGAACAGGTAAAGAGCGCGTGTGCTGTCTTTCTTCCCCTCACTGATGTAAAACTATTAAATATGATGTGTGATGCGTGTGTTTGCAGGTTGTGCGCTTATTTACAGTAATTTATGATGATAATAATAATAATAATAATAATAATAATAATAGTGAGGCACGGTGGTTTAGTGCTCAGCACGCTTTGGCTCACACCTCCAGGGTTGGAGGTTCGATTCACGCCGCTGCTCTGTGTGCTCGGAGTTCACGTGCTCTCCTGTGCTTTGGGTTTCCTCGGGGTTCTCCGGTTTCCTCCCCAGTGAAAAAGACACGCGATGTGATTGGACAATCTCTACAGTGTGTGTGGACGGATGGATGATAATAATAATAATAATAATAATAATAATAATAATAAAGTCCCACTAAAGACGAGCCGCTGCACCTTAAACTCGGTCACCGTTTTCCTGATCACGCGCTCGAGCTCGTCTGATGAAACTCGCACGTAGGTGAAGTCGATGAAGTCGCAGTCCACGTCCTGAGTCCCCACCGTGCCCATGCAGTACGTCCCCTCCTTCTTATAGTGGAACTTTCCGGTGCTGCGGTGCAGGAGGATGGTGTGCAGCAGCGCCGCCATGGCCTCATCCACCTGCCGGGCCTCCAGAGACACCTCCAACACCTCCGAGCGACAGTTCATCCCCCACACACTCACGCTAAACACACCACAATAAATACACACACACACAATAAATACACACTAAACACACACACAATAAACACTAAACACACAATAAATACACACAATAAACACTAAACACAATAAACACTAAACACTCACGCTAAACACACACACACTAAAAACACACAGTGAACACTAAAAAACACTCGCTAGACACACACACAATAAATACACACACAATAAATACACACACACAATAAATACACACTAAACACACACAATAAATACACACACAATAAACACTAAACACACACAATAAATACACACAATAAACACTAAACACACACACAATAAAAACACACAGTGAACACTAAAAACACTCGCTAGACACACACTCACGCTAAACACACACACAGGTCTTACAGTCTGATCCTGGATCAGCTCTATCACAGTCTTTCTCTATGAGACTCTCACTGCGTGCAGAACTGAAATCTTGAAAAGCTTTGAAAAGCTGTTTTCAAACTTAAACTGAATCACAGCACTCGACTCAAACCGCTGTACAGTGATTCATTAATCCACAATATTCACACACTGACGCGGCAAAATGGACGCCTTCTAATCAAAACACAGAGTCTTTGTTTTTCCAAACGCGCTTTTCTTCCTTAATTTGTCCCTTCTTAGTTACCGTCAGATACGGAATGCAACAAGGGACATGTTTCAAAAAACGCGCGGTTTGAATTTGTTCGATTGAGCGTACCTGTTTTGTTTTTGTTTGTTTTTTTCCCCAAAAAATTTACATTCGTGTTAGTTTTACTGCTCTCTTTTCTCTCTATATTTCATTTAAGAGTTATTTAGCTTCGTGTAAAGGTTATTTTTTTAGGATAAAGTTTATTAATCTGGGGTAAATCCAGCAAAGAAGAATGCTAGCAAGCTAATCGCTAGTCTACGAACAGGTTGATTTTAACAATTAAACCGTTGTTTGTACAAAATTATATAAAGCTGACAACATTGATACTGATTCCACAAGTGAATTGTTTGTTTATTTATTTAGTGTAAAATCATGCTAACGATTTTTTTTCCCTCTCCAAAATGGAGGACGCTAGCGTTGTAAATATGCGGAAGTGATATACGGAATGCGAAAAGGGACACTCGGACGGAAAGCGCGTTTTGGAAATTACAGGCGTGTTGATTATATCTGTTTATTTAAGACTGCAGTGTGGTTTTGATATTCAAATGTACTTCTAATTTAGAGTGGAGTGATCTGGAGTGATTCTGTATTATAATGATGAAAGTTTAGAAACTTAGTAAACTTACTGATGAAAGTTTAGAGATTAAAAACCAGCAGAAGTGCAGTGAGAGGAATATGATGCTCAGGACCGTGAGCAGTTCTCCTCTGGCTCCTTCTGTGAAGGTCAGATTAATAAATGCTGGCTTTCACACAGCTGCAGATCTGACTGAGGTGCAGCCGCTCCAGCTGTGTAAAGGTAAAGGTCTGCGTCGTTTCATCAGTATTTACAGCCGAGAGCAAAAGTTTACACCCCCTTAGGGACCAAAAAAAGACTCTTTTTTTCCCCTTTTACACACAGTTTGGTTTTGGTTTATCAGATGTTCATCACAACTTTCCTTATAATTGTGTAAATTGTTAAGAACTTAATGTTGGTTAAACATAATAATAGGAAAAAGAATCAAAATATTATCAGTTAAAAAATGTTTCATATCATTTTTTTCTCTGATTATGTCCAGACTTTTTCACATCCTCTGAAGAGTAATATTCACAAAAAAAAAAAAAAAAATTCTATTTATTTTGTTTACTATTTTGTCTTGTTGTGTTTTCCAGACTCCACCCATGTTCCATTTAAAGCTTTTGTTACAGCAGATAAACTGTATAACTCGCACATTTTCCTTTTTCCCCCACCTTTTAAAGCAGGGGGGTGTAAACTTTTGCACTCGAGTGCATGATGTGTAGTCGGTGTCTGTAGCTGCAGTGATGTGTGTTCAGCAGCAGGGATCTCTCCGGAGGAGGCTGACGAGGTGTTGCGGACGCTGCGTGATGACTCCTCGCCCCTCCAGCAGGGGGCAGCGGTGCAGAGCCTGACAGCGCTGGATCTCCTGCACCAGGAGGAGACGCGGGGCAGCATCGTCACCTTCTGCTCGGAGCTGGACGCCGTGCTCGGGGGCGGGGTTCCTGTGGGGAAGACCACGGAAATCTGCGGCGTCCCGGGCATCGGAAAAACGCAGCTGTGGTGAGTGAGAGACCCGAGAGTCGTCCTGGTTCTGGAGTCAGAGCGAGTGACTCTTTATTGTTCTAGAACCTTTGAGAGGTTCTGTGTGCTGTAGAACCTCATAACGGAGTGTTTAGGTTCCGAGGAGAAGCATGAAAACATTTAATATGAGAATTGATGGGTGTAAAGAATCACCGTGTGTGTGTGTGTGTGTGTGTCAGCGTGCAGCTGGCTGTAGATGTGCAGATCCCGGTGTGTTTTGGAGGACTGGGTGGCGAAGCCGTGTTCATCGACACAGAGGGCGGGTTTGTGGCGGAGCGGCTGGTGGGCGTGGCCGAGGCTGCGGTGAAGCACTGCGCCGCTCTGGCCGAGGACGAAGGTGTGTTTCCTTCCGTCCTTCCTTCATCTGTTACACAACGAAAAAAAAAAGTTGACTACGGAAAGTTCTCCCTCTCGTGAGTGGCTGTGGAGTGAACATGCGATATCATCACGACTGGCGACTGGTGCTTTTTGATGATGTCATCACCTTGCTTCTCTTCACACACCATTCAGCAGGAACTCGTTCTCTCTCTCTCTCTCTCTCTCTCTCTCTCTCTCTCTCTCTCTCTCTGTGTGTGTGTGTGTGTGTTTGTGTGTGTCGGTTCTCAGAGCAGCGTAAAGCTTTAGAGAGCTTCAGCGTGGAGAAGATCCTCTCCGGCGTCTTTCTCGTTCGCTGCCAGGATCACACGGAGCTTCTCGCTGAGCTTCACCTCCTGCACGACTTCCTGAGGAAACGTCCACAGGTACGCGCTTTTCCACACGTCCGGGAGGAAGTCGTCATCATCGCGAGAAAAACCGTAACGCCACTGGGACCGTCCAACAAACAAACAAACAAATATATAAATAAGTGAAATGATTTTTTTTCACATGGTCTCTCCACATATATGATATGATACGATCTAAAAATGCTTCCACAAAAATAAAAGCTAGATAATATAATAGTTAATATTGAAAATACAAAGCTGGGACTTTTATTATGAAAATGCCAGCAGGTCTCATATCAGCCTCAAACATAATAAAAATCCCACAGATAAATATATAGATAAATGTATATAACATTAAATATCCTCAAACATAATAAAAGCCCTAGAGGTAAACTAAAAAAAATGTTAAACTCTTATTTTGGGAGGTGGTCGTGTTTGTGATTTGAGAGATTTTGATGAAGAGATGTTGAACTGTTATTATTGATTACTGAGGTGATTATTATGGGATGGCAGGTGCGGCTGGTGGTGATTGACAGCGTGGCTTTCCCCTTCAGACACGAGCTGGAGGATCTCTCTCACAGGACCCGCATCCTCACCGGGTTTTCACAGCAACTCACTCACTTATCAGCTCAGCATGGGGCAGCGGTAACACACACACACACACACACACACACACACACACACACACACACTAGACACTATACACACAATACACACACACTACACAAACTATACACACACTATACACACTATACACACACTATACACTATACACACTATACACACACTATACACTATACACACAATACACACACACTACACAAACTATACACTATACACACTAATCACACACTACACACACACACTCTACACACTATACACACACACTAATCACACATTACACACACAATACACACACACTACACAAACTATACACTATACACACTAATCACACACTACACACACACACTCTACACACTATACACACACACTAATCACACATTACACACACAATACACACACACTACACAAACTATACACACACACTACACACACTATACACTATACACACTATACACACACTATACACTATACACACAATACACACACACTACACAAACTATACACTATACACACTAATCACACACTACACACACACACTCTACACATTACACACACAATACACACACACTAATCACACACTACACACACACACTATACACTATACACAAACACAGTATACACACACACACTGAGGAACATGAACCCCTGTGAGACAGGTAAAAGCCCCGGATGATGGAGTGTGTTTGTGTGGCGTGACGGACGCGAGTGACGCTGTAAGAAGTGGGCGGGGCTTGCGGCAGGTAGAAGAGACGTAGCGACTGGTGATCAGGGTGTTAGAAAGGCTTTAGATAAATTCAACACACAAACAAACAATTTAGTGTGTTTCATTTTGAAAATAACACACACTTCACTCCTGTGTGCTGTTCGCAGGTGGTGCTGACCAATCAGATGACGACTAAAGTCTCGAGCGGCCAATCCAAGCTCATCCCTGCTCTGGGTAACCTGCTCCTTCTGCACGGCTGACTCTGGAGTGATGATGATGCTAATGTAGCTAACAAATAATGGAAGTGTATGGCCTCCAGTTTAGCATTGGGAATGGGGAATTATCCGATTGTCCAGTAGAGGGCAGTACAGGCTGAAGTGTGCTTTTATATATACATACAGCACTGTGCAAAAGTCTTGGCCCCCCCCCCCTTTTTTTTTTTTTTTTTTTTTAGTACAAACTTTGTTATAGATGTTTATTTTCTGACTTCTACATTATTGATTCAGTACAAAAACATTTTAGATTCCAAACATTAGTTTTCCAGCACAAAATGAAATGTTACAGAAAAATGTTTGTATGTCAGTAAAGAAAGCAGCAGATTCCATAAGAGACACTTTTCAGATAAAAACATAATGAAGGCTGCTGGGTTTCGCTGCAGAAATAAGAAGCGAGTCGACAGTCAAAGTCTCCAGAAGAACTGTGGCTGCTTCTGCAAGATGCTCAGTAACACTTCCAGCTCATTTCCTTAGAAAACTGCACACACTGCACCTCAGATACTGCTTTATTTATTTAAAGTGAAGGATCGTCACATTAAATACTGACTTTGTTTCATTTATTACTGTTTACTGCTCTTTATAGGATTTTTTTTATTTCATTATTTTTGAAGGCGTCTTTACTCTACAGCATTTTTTGGCATGTGACTAAGACTTTTGCACAGAACTGTGTGCGTGTATATAGATAGATAGATAGATAGATAGATATGTATATATAATATGTGTGTGTGTGTGTGTGGTTGCTTGGTTGTCCATCAGGTGAGATTTGGGGTCACGCAGCCACACAGAGACTTATCCTGTACTGGGAAGGAGCTCAGAGGCAAGTTTGTGTGTGTGTGTGTGTGTGTGTGTGTGTGTGTGTAATTTAGACGTGCCACACAAGTGGCTGTTTTAGTGCACTCAGTGGGCGAGTGAGAATCTCTCTCTCTCTCTCTCTTTGTCTCTTTCATCCTGTCTCTCTATGTGTCTCTGTCTTACTCTCTGTCTCTCTCTTCCTATGTGTCTCTCTTTCTATGCATCTCTGTCTTTCTTGCTCTCTGTCCCTCTCTCTCTCTCTCTATGTATCTTTCTATGCTTCTCTGTGTCTCTATATGTCTCTCTGTCTGTCTCTCTTTCTCTCTCTCTCTGTATTGGCTGTTGTTCATTTCCATCGTTCTCTGTGACGCTGCTCTTTTCCCATCTGAGCAATAAACACTCAAGGTCACTGTGTGTGTGTGTGTGTGTGTGTGTGTATGATGGATGTGCGTCAGCTCTGCAGTGAACAAAAATCAGAAATACACATCGATCTGTTTCAGTCTGTTTCTCTCTTCGTTCTTCCTGCAGGTTTGCGTCTCTCTACAAATCGTCCAGCCACAGAGACGCCACCGTCCCCTACCACATCACGGTCAGTTCATCATCACAACAACAACAACAACAACAACAACAATAATAATAATAATAATAATATGTTGGATTCTGGTGCTTTGCATTAAAATATTAAACAAAATATTTATAATAAAAGCACTTAGACAGTTAATAATTTGAATATAAATCTGAGACTCTAACATGTTTAAGAAATTTGTTTTGTAGATGATTTTTTTTTTCTTAATATAAATAATAAAATTGATTAGTGAGGCACTTTAACAGCTAACATGATTACATTAAAATAAAACACACCCCTTCACCCCTGTGTGGAATTTACATTCTGAAACCTGATTGGCTGTTGTGTTTGATGATGCAATAACTCTTCTTTAGTGTGTTAGGAGATTAGAGCTGTAGTGAACATTATTAATATCAGGTGTTGTGTCTTTTGTGGTGTTCGTCCTGATTTCTGTGTGATGAAGGCTGAAGGATTCAGAGACACGAGTGTTTCAGCGTCTTCTGTCTCGTCTCACAGTCCTGCAGCAGGAAGCCACAGTAAACGTCCTCGCACTGAACACCAGCACAGTTAATCTCTCTCTCTCACACACACACACACACACTCTGTTTACACAGGAAGAACTGATCCAAGGTCTGTTTTCTGTTGAACTGATCTGCACTTCCTCTGCGCTGCTCTGTGTCCGAATAAAGCTTCCTTTCGTGTCTTTAAAAATGATTAATGTGAACTTCACTGTCAAATTTGTTTATAAAACATTATCGCTGGAATATTAACTGGTGTATGTGTAATAATTGTACTTGTTTCTCGTTGATATCCAGCTTGTATATTAATTGATTATTAACATTTTCCACCATTGTAAGAAGTATAATTGGATTAAATAATTTTAGATTAAAGATTTAGAGTAAAGACTTTTCAACAACTTTAGGCTCAATTAAAAAACTTTCTGTTTGAGGAAATCATTCTTACTGCAGGTATTAATTAATATTTGTCTTGTATTACAGTACATTTTTAATCAGAGCACCTTATTGCACTTTATTTTGTTTAATTATTCATAATTGTTTGAATAATAAAACCAGAGTTTTATTTGTATGTTTGTTTGTGTGTTTTTTTTGCATCATTGTTCACGTAGCTAGCGTGAAATATTACACGGTCATCAAATGTATAAATATTGTTTTGGGGGGAAAAATATGCAACCTAAAGTTTTATAGAAATAGTGAAATGATGCGAAAACCCAAATGAAAAGAGGCAGTTTACATTTAAACACTGTTCATGAGAGAGAGAGAGAGAGAGAGTTTTACTTTTCTGATGTTATTTTCATTTCTCTTCTTGTTTCATTTTCTGTACAGCACTTTGGCCAACATATGTATGTAGCTTTAATAAATAAATCTTGCTTACTGATTATCTGACACACACACACACACACACACACACACACACACACACACAGAGTGCAGAAGAGTTTAGTCTCACAGCCCCAGTGAAATCTGCAGCAGTTATTTTTACTCTGCGCTCCTCTCATGTCCTATATACACTCCCACTGCACTACACAGCACCGGTTTGTGGTGATGATCATGAATCCCTCGAGTCTCTTTGGGGAATCAGGGGAGCTTTTCGCTGCTCATTTTCATTAAAAGCCTCACAGGACTCGAGGCATCAGTCCTTCACGGCCAATTAGCTGATGGATTTCCGTGCCTCTGGTTCATGTGAAATGCCAGCAGTGAGCTGGAGGGGAAACGAAATCAGAAAACCAACAAAGATCAGCAAGAAAAAGGAACATCTCTGAAACCTGAGACACTGAATGACCTGCTGCTGTAAATGATATCTTTATTTGGACTCATGTTTCACTGGATGTGTGTTTAACCTGTGTTAATTAACTGTTCATTAGGTTGTAGGTGTAGGCTGTAATTACAGTCACTGATAGGCAGGGCAGAGGGGTGCCAATACTTTCTGCAGCGCAACAGGTGGACTCCAGAGTGACCTGTGCTGTAGGTATGATGAACACTGAGTAGTTAATAGTGTAATATCACAGCATGTGTATATGTACAGTGTGTGTTTTATCTTTATAAAATATATTTTTGTCCTGAATGAAATCATTTTTATGTGACGTCATTCCTGAGTCAGCACACAACGTCAAATTACACACAATACTTTATTTATTTATTATTTTTTCCCCAACTCCACTATATAAGCGCGTTTATAAATAGCATCTCCCACGTGCACGCGCGTCTATACACTACTCAGGTTTTACGTCATTCCGGCGCCGGAAGTAAAAATTCCCCAAGTTAGTACTCTCAATTCACTTTTTAAGCTAATTTAAACTTTACCGTCTTTTTTTTATTTTGCATATATATGTATATATTGTCCACGATTTAAGTTAATACCTTTTTTCAATAAACAATAATCGAATATTTTATTGTGTATTCATTGATACTGTGGTATTACACAAAAACTCCATGTCCCATAACCACCCGCTTCTTAGCCTAGCTTGGGTTAGCATCTGGCTAATGTTCGCTAACTAGCTTGTCTTGTCACATAGCGATATTTTTTAAATATTTTTCTGCTTCGATAAAGTTGTAAATTGACTTTTATTTGTAATTTGTCTTAGTTTAGACGGCTACAGAGTATTATCCGCGTTTAATAGTTAGCACGCTAGCTAGCCAGCGAGCTAGCTAACACACTGACAGAAACGCTGGTGTAGGGACCCGGATGTGAAGGCTATATCTGATTGGTCCAGGTGATCCCCGCGATGCTTTAACGGAACTGTAGTAATTTTGACACATTTACTTTTTTTCAAAAAAAAAAAATTAAACATTTGATGAGTCAAAACATACTGTAGAAAAATGGATAAGTGTTTACGGTTCACGGAGCTGGCGAACCGAACACCGTGTACCGAATCCCTTCATTCATTCATTCATTCCTTCCTTCATTCATTCATCCCAAAGAAACCGGATGACGTAGTCACCCCTGTCAGCAGGGTACTCTTTCTATTTTCTACATAGCCCCGCCCCCTCCGTATCTGACGTCACCGCGGCTCGTTAACGCGCTCTCGCGTTCGCGCGCGCACCTGCAGCTTGTTCATGACTCAAACCAGCAGAACCTCCTCCTCCTTCTTCTTCTCCTTCTTCTTCTCTTCTTCCTCTGTCTGAGTCGTGTCTCTCCGGGAATGAGAAGGAGTGATGGCGGTCTGTGGCAGCGAGGAGAAAGCTTACCGCCGCTTCCTGGAGCTCTTCCTGCGGGAGATGCGGCCGCCGCTGCGCGAGGACTCACCTGTGCCCGCGCGCCCTTTGTCGGACTCGGTGGCGGAGGACGAGGTGGAGGGGGAATGTCTCGACCTGTGTCTGCAGCACCTGTGCAAATAGTTAAGTACCCGGCATGCCTTTCGCGCTTCCTATCCCACTTAACAGCACGCTAATTAACCCTAATAATAATAATAATAATAATAATAATAATGACCGGAGGAGGAGTTTTTAATCAGGTGTCTTTCCCTAGCTGAGTGTTTTAGCAGAAGCTTCATCTTTCCAAAGAGTTTTCCTCACTTTCTTCAGCATCTAAATCCAAACTTTGTTGTGAGGGAGTCGGGTAATGTAGCCCTCAGGGTCAGAGATGGAGATGCTCTTATCCAGGGAACATCTCCTCTCCCTTCAGTGCGGTTATTTCAGCTCTCTCAGAGCAGAGGAGAAGAGAGGAGAGCAGAGCAGAGGAGAGGAGAGGAGAACAGAGGAGAGGAGAACAGAGCAGAGGAGAGGAGAAGAGTAGAGGAGAGGAAAGGAGAGCAGAGGAGAAGAGTAGAGGAGAGGAAAGGAGAGCAGAGGAGAAGAGTAGAGGAGAGGAAAGGAGAGCAGAGGAGAGGAGAACAGAGCAGGTTTCCTGGCCCTGAAAATCTACCTGTGAAGCTGTTCACCTACAAAACATGTCCTTTAGTCCTCGATGGTACCGCAACACTGATGAGCAAAAGTACCGTTTGGTTCCTCTTAGTGTGAGCTAATGATAATAATAATAACTCTAATTATAATAATGATGATAATGTGATGCTTTTCACCTCATCTTCTGTTTTGATGGCCTTTTAATTCCTTAATTATACTAAATAGATAATAAATATACTTCATAATCTCACGACCTTGAAAGAGCTCTGTCCTGTACTTCTCCTTGTTTCTCTAAACGCTGATTACGGTGAAGTCATGTACTGCTTTAACTCTGCTTTAGTGACGTTTCCTACCGTACTGATGTCGTGATGTGAACACACCTGCACTGGTCATGCCTTTGATGGAATTAGACCCAGACCTTCAGAGTTTGTTTGTATCCTGCCTTTAAAGCGGGTTCGAGCGTCTGTTCAGGACCACACAGAGTCAACAGGAAAGCAGAAAGACGGCACAGTAGAAGTGTTTCAGTGCCTTTGATAGCTGAGAAATCATTTCTCACTGGAAATGTTGTGACTGTGGCACTAACACACACAAATAATCATACATCAGGAGCTTCTTTTATGCTGTAAAGAGCTCGAAAGAGCTTCTTCTACCATCTGTCATTTGTATAGTGCATGCAGTTGCATCTGAACGGCTCCTCTCTCTCTCTGTGTGTGTGTGTGTGTGTGTGCGTGTGTGCATGCGGACACTGTGATTTTAAAAGCGGTGAGCTCGGTGTGTTGAGGTGCGTTCCCCCCTCCGTGTCCGTGACTCGAGGTGCCCTAGTGGTAAATCCCCAGTTTTTGCGTTGCACAGCGTCACTGCTGCAGTTGCCTCCCTCCTCCTCCTCCTCCTCCTTCTCCAACCATCATCCATCAGGAAGCTTCCGGAGAGACAGAGAGAGAGAGAGAGAGAGATGAGAACGAATGCAGAATAACTGCACTCTTTGCTCTGTGTGTGTGTGTGTGTGTGTGTGTGTGTGTGTGAGTGAGAGAGAGAGAGAGATAATGTGGAGCAGAATGATGGAGAGGACGTGCAGCGTTCATGTTAAACCGTCGCTTAGCGTTTCTGTGTGTGTGTGTGTGTGTGAGAGAGAGAGAGAGAGAGAGAGAGAGAAATGAGTGAAGGTTGTGTACACATCATTAGGCATGGCGCATGTGCTTGCTGTGTGTGTGTGTTGTGAGTGTGTGAGAGAGAGAGAGAGAGAGAGATGGTTACCTTTTCTTCAAGATGTCGGCAGCAGCGTTGTTGCGCTCCATTTCTCACATGCGGGTAGAGACAGACAGACAGACACACACACACACACACACACACACACACACACACACACACACACACACAAAAGACGCCTACTGCTTTTCTGTGGCCAGATTCCAAATGGCTCCTTGCTCCCTTTATTGGAAATAAGTGCACTACATTAGAATCAATGGCGTCTAACCCATAAGTACGTCTAGGGTATGACGTGTACAATACACCCTGACTTCCCTCCCTACTTAGTGCACTTCATGATGTTCAGTTCCCTACTCTTAATGTGAGTCTTACCCCATTTAGTGCATTATACATGTCCATTAGGAAACTACTTAGGACTCATTATTCTCTAGCTCTAGAATGGTTTCTCTCTGTAGTGCACTACATTAAGTATAAAATAATGGCATGTCCTGCTAGGAATCCTTTGGGATTTAGCTCCCTAATCTGTAAATAAGTGCACTACATAGGGAAGGGTAGAATAATGGAATTCCGCCTGTGTTTAGGATTCAGATCCCTACTTCCTGAGTAAGCACACTCCACGGGGTATGAAGTAAAGGCTCCTGTACCTTTTGTAGGACACTGTATACCTGCAATGAGCGGCCATTTTGTGGCTTCCTAAAAATAATGGCTTCTCTGCCCTATGTAGGGCACTAAGTGAGTGAGTTCCCTAATCCCTACGAGCTTCATCGCATTGCTCCCTGTGCAAGTACACTACATATATTCTGAAATAATGGCTCCTTTACCCTTTATAATGCATTATACAGGTGACAGGGAGTCTTCTGGGATTCTCTGTCCTTATAGAAGAGCCCTACTTCCTGCCTATGTAGTGCACTAGAAATGCAGTAAGAAGTGATTTAAGAATCATCTCGCTATGCCCTATGTAGTGCACATTAAGTGTTATAGGAAGTCATTTGGGATTTGGCTCACTGCTCCATATGTAAGTACACTATTCCCTATGTAGTGTACTATAAGTGTAATAGGGAGTGATTTGGGATGCATCCCGTTACGCCCTATGTAGTGCACTAGAAATGGAATTGCTCACTATATAAGAGCACTATGCCCTATATAGTGCACTATTGGTCCAGTAGGGAGTGATTTGGAATTCAACTAATTGCTCCATATATAAGTGCACTACTCCCTATGTGGTGCACTTGAAGTGTAATAGGGAGTGATTTGGGATTTGATTCACTGCTCCCTATATAAAGTACACTACTCCCTATGTAGTGCACTTTAAGTGGAATAGGGACTGATTTGGGTTTCAGCTTTTTATATACGTAAGTGCACTACGCCTTATACAGTCAGTATACGTGCAATTGGGACACAGCTGTTGTGAGCAGTGGATTGTGTGGAATAGCATTAGCAGGTGATGTGTTGTAGGTGAACCTCCTGTGTGTGTGTGTGTGTGTGTGTGTGTGTGTGAGAGAGAGAGAGAGAGAGAGAGGGAGATCTGATCAGTGAAATGGAGCAGGAGTGCAGAAGTGTGGTTAGTGTTAGAAGCGTGGTTAGTGTTGTGGGGTTGAGACGCAGAAGTCGGAGGCGAGGGCGTAACGAAGGGTTTTTCTGCTCGTCTTCAGCTCGTCTCCTGCTCTGCCCGCGCTGATGCAGCGCAACGTGTGATTATTTTGTCTCCGGGTTGAAGATCTAATAATAGAGCAGGGGAGAGAGGTGGAGATCCCCTTTGTTCTCCAGCCGCCTGTGTGTGTGTGTGTGTGTGTGTGTGTGTGTGTGTGTGTGTGTGTGTGTGTGAAGGAGCAGTGAGCTGAGACGTGCTTGTCTGTATGTGTTGTATAAAGTGTGTGACAGTGTGTGTGTGTGTGTGTGTGTGTGTGTGTGTAGGTGTGTGTGTGGGTTTGAGTTTTGTGCTGATGGAGGAAATGAAACGGTGGATTTGATGAAGTGATGAAGTGATCAGTAACTGGACTAATCCAGTTCCCTCTGTATAAGTGCACTACATGAGTGAAAGAGATGCCCCCTACACCCTACGTAGTGTATTATGTGGAATAGGGTTGTATTTGGACCTACTTAACCCTTTATCTGTAATCTGTACCTACGTCGTAGGCTGTTGTGGTGTTTAGTGTGTAGTTTAAACACAGATCAAGTGATGAGGTGTGTAGGAGCGGTATGAAGGGTTATAACTGTTTAAGTGCATTAGCGCATTAGTAGAATGTGGTATGAAGATGACCGTGATGGACGGTGACTCACTGCGGCAGTGTGTGTGTGTGTGTGTGTGTGTGTGTGTGTGTGTGTGTGTGTGTGTGTGAGAGAGAGAGACGGCGTGTTTGCTGTTTAACCCGGGATTGAGCGAATCAGATGATGTGTAGCTGAGATCCTGAGGTGTTAGTGCTTTAGTGTGATTCACATGGCAGAAGGAGATCCGGATGTGTCTTGCTCCAAACGGAGGGAAGGAGGGAGGGAATGACGGAGGGAGGGAGCGAGTGATGGGGGCTGTTTCCCCCTCACGCTGCGAGCCACGGGGAGTCCTGACACACACTAATCGAGAACGGAAAGCTCTGCTAAAGCTCATTAAAGCCCCCCGTCTCACACAGCTGTAATCCCCTCGCTGAGGAGGCGTCACTCCTCCCTCCGTCTCCTCCCCATCTCCTCCCCTCCGTCACCTCTCCGTCACCTCCCCTTCGTCACCTCTCCGTCACCTCCCCATCACCTCCCCTCCGTCACCTCCCCTCCGTCTCCTCCCCTTTGTCACCTCCCCTCCGTCTCCTCTCCGTCACCTCCCCTCCGTCTCCTCCTCTCCGTCACCTCCCCTCCATCTCCTCTCCGTCACCTCCCCTCCATCTCCTCTCCGTCACCTCCCCATCACCTCCTCTCCGTCACCTCCCCGTCACCTCCCCTTTGTCACCTCCCCTCCATCTCCTCCCCTTTGTCACCTCCCCTCCGTCTCCTCTCCGTCACCTCCCCTCCGTCTCCTCCCCATCACCTCCTCCCCGTCACCTCCCCTTTGTCTCCTCCCCATCACCTCCTCTCCGTCTCCTCCCTCCATCACGTCCCTCTGTAATATTCAAGTCATTTAATTTTATTTGTATAACGCTTTTAACAAAGTCACAAAGCAGCTTTACAGAAATCTGAATATGAAATTTTTATTTAAATTCATCCCTCTGTCACGTCCCTCCATCATGTCCCTCTCTCATCTCTCCATCACATCCCTTCATCATCCACTGTCACGTCACGTCCCTCCGTCACGTCCCTCCATCGAATCCCTCCATCGAATCCCTCCGTCACAACCCTCCATCTCACCCCTCCATCTCACCCCTGTTACCTCCCTCCATCATGTTGCTCTATCACACCCCTCCGTCACGTCCCTCCATCGAATCCCTCCATCTCACCCGTTACCTCCCTCCATCATGTTGCTCTATCACGTCCCTCCGTCACGTCCCTCCATCGAATCCCTCCATCACACCCCTGTTACCTCCCTCCATCATGTTTCTCTATCACACCCCTCCATCGAATCCCTCCGTCACTCACTTCCGTCACCTCCCTCCATCACGACACAGAGACGTTCGTTTGAGACGTGTTTCATTCCCACTCATCCTCTCTGTGTATAAACAAAGTGGTGTAAAAATAAAAGCTGATTATTGTTCTTCATATTGGAGTGTGTTTGCTCTGATGGTGGATCTTCTCCTGCTGGAGGGGGGATCAGTGTGAGGGAGAAAAATTCCCACTGGGAATTTCCTCATTAGGGAACAGGAAGTGAAAATGGTTCCGTTGCCCTCGGCTGACGCTCTGCAGGCGTTTGGAAATAGATGTCGAGGTTCATGAGCACCGTCACCGTGTGCTCGCAATAACGTGGGAATCCTCCATCGCCTTCGTTTAATGCTGCAGGCAGTGTGGCTTTTTCAGACTTTACAGTAACCTAATTTAATAGAAATGCTAGAATCTTAAAAGAAACACAGCCTGAAGTTGCATGCTGGAGCTCATCCTGATTTACATCCTGATTTACATCCTGATTTACAAACACACTCATTCCGAAACACTCGTCAGAGAAGTCGAACCCTCTCATGCAGCATTTATCTCAGCTAATCAGTAGATTGTGTGGTTTCTCTCTCTCTCTCTCTCTCTCTCTCTCTCTCAGGGGTGGATTTAGTGATTTGGGGGCTCTAGGCAAAATATAGGATTTATTGGTGCCTGTTATTTAGCATTAATAATTAAAAATATATATATATATATATATATATATATAATTTGCATTTTTAGGGGCCCTTGGCTTCTGGGGCCCGAAGATGGTTGCCTACTTTTGCCTAGTGTTAAGTCCGCCCCTGCTCTCTCTCTCTCTCTCTTTCTGTCTGTCTCTGTCTGTCTCTCTTTCTGTCTCTCTCTTTCTGTCTCTCTCTCTCTTTCTCTCTGTCTGTTTCTCTCTCTCTCTCTCTCTCTCTCTTCCAATCTGACACCTGGAGCTTTTTCCTGCGTGGACCTGACGGTGTTTCTGTGAGACAGACGTGAGCTTTGTAGATAAATCAGTCCTGTTTTAAATTGGCAAAGAGCCTGTTTGGCATCACATTAGAGTGCAAAACCTCTTCAGTCCGAGTAGAGCAGCTGCTTCTGAGAGGATGCTGTCTAACACACACACACACACACACACACTTATCTTTTTTATCCTTTTGTATAAACACAATCAGATTTTGATGTTATCGCAGTTTCAGAATCGCCCACGCATCCGCATTTGTGTGTGTGTGTGTGTGTGTGTGTGTGTGTGTGTGTGTGTGTGTGTGTGTGTGTGTGTACACATATATAATAGGACGCTTAATAAGTTGTGTTTAAGCATGGTTATTATAAATCATCCGTTCTGAGAGAAAGGTGAGGGTTTGTGGATGAAATACGAGATGTTCTGCAGCTCGTCTCAGGGAAATGTGTACATTAGTGTCAAACACTGCGAAGAAAAGCGGAGAAAAGCTAGCTAACTAAACGAAGAAAAGTTCTGTAGATCTTCATTGGTAGCTGCTGTACTTCACTCTGCAGCGGTTTCACGCACAGAGGAAGAGACGTGTAGAGTCTCGCAGCTGATCTGAACTGACTGGAAAAAAAATTAGACGATTGTGTATAAAATGTCCTCAGAAGCTCGAAGTGAAAACACAAGCAGTGAAAGGTTTACTGTGTAGATGAAACATTTATATTTTTCATTTATTAAATATTTTAATTTGCGCCTCACTGGAATAGTGTCTAAAAACAGGAGAAGTAAAGCTTCCAAAAATGATCAAAATAAAAAATAAATGAATAAAATATTCCTGATCTCTTCAGAGCAGACCGCAGCCCTGTGTCTCGTATCTCTGTACGCTGACATGGAGGATTTTCCCACAGTTTTACCCACAGTTCCCGGTTTGGTGTTTGCTAAGCCTGGTGTGTAGTGTGTAGTTTGTTTTGTTGCGTGCTGTTTGTTTCTCCAGCGCTGATGAAGTTTGATTTTGTGCGCTGACCTCCGTGAGCCCGAGGCATCATCACTCCTCCTCTTCCTCCTCCTCTGTGATTTCTCCAGCACTCTCGGGCTTCCTTTTGTTACAGCCAGAGGCAAAATAAACTGAGCCAAACCCACACACACACAAACACACACATACACACACACACACCCCCAGAGAGGGATCGGTGCTGGAGGATTGGCCTTCCTCTCGTATCTACACCGCTGCTGCATTAAACTCGTCCTGATCTCTACAGCGTGATCTTTAGATGTTCTTTAAAACGGATCCTCCCATTTCCTTTCATCTAAAATCATTTAGCTTTTATCCACACTTCTGTATACAGCTGATTCGGGGGCGGAGCTATGTAGGATCTCAGTTTGTGATGTCACAAAAGAAATTTTTTGCTAGCTAGCTAGTTAACGAGACCGTGGTTGTCATGGTAATGTTGTAATATGTGTGTGTGTGTGTATGTGTGTATATATATATATATATATATATATATATATATATATATATATATATATATATATATATATATATATATATATATATATATATATATATATATATATATATATATATATATATAAATAAGGACAGGTTGAGGTCATGGGGGTGTTTCCAGTTTGCATAATTTGCATATTCGTAGATTTGTAAAGAGTGTCAACATGTACAGCTGCTGTTTGTTTATTTGAATTTTTTTAATTCATAGAGTTTATAATTCAGCACTGATTAGTTTTAGTGGTTAAAAATAAAGCATCAAAGAGTCTTTAGCTGATGATTCAATAAAGCGTCTATTGAAGATCTTTAGATTTTTAAATTATATATATTTTCCTTTTCCTCCTCACACTGCGGTTTTTCCTCCAGGATCCTGCGTACTGTTAACGTTACGTCGCTAAATAAACGTTCTGTCCCCGGTCAGAGTTATGTAAGACCCCACGCTGCCCCCCTGCAGAGCTGAGGAGAGCTGTGTTCAGTGTGCTCACACTGCTGAGACGGAGGTTTCTTATAAAACACCAGCGTCACTCTGCGTCTCCGAGGTCATCCAAGGTCGTCTTCTCCTGCAGCGTTTCATTTGGCTAAAAGAGGTCCATCACCTCGTCTCCGGCTGCGGCTAATTGAATGGAAATATGATTGATTCGCTGTTTCTCAGCGGTCACATAGCAATTAGGCTGAGTGGGTTGGACGTCGCTTTCCCGTCCATCTCCTGTCCGTCGCCGTGTTCTCAGTGGAAGAGGCGGGGCGGGGGCCGCGAGATCCGATCCTCTACGGCGTGGAGGCAGTGCGTGGGGAAGAGAGAGAAACACTCATCACTTCAAACATTTAAAGAGCAGGTTTTATTACGTCACTGTTAGTACAGGACTGCTGATGGAACATCGATAGATAGATAGATAGATAGATGGATGGATCGAGTACTTTATTCATCCATTAAGGAAGTTGTTTGAGTATGATGTGACATTAATATTCAGAGACGCATAATTGTGATATGAGTGTGATAAATAGTTAGACTGTTGTTTTATTGCAGCTTTGATGCGCTGTAATATTAGTATATACACGTATACGTCCTGTTCTGCTAAAACACGGCTATCCTTCAATCCAGTTTTATTGTACAGCGCTTTTAACAACGGACATTTTCACAAAGCAGCTTTACAGAAATAAATAAACTCAGGATATAAATTGTAAATGTATAAATTTATCTCTAATGAGCAAGTCAGAGGTGACGGTGGTGAGGAAAAACTCCCTGAGATGATATGAGGAAGAAACCTTGAGAGGAACCAGACTCAGGGAACCATCCTCATCTGGGATAGTGCGATTATAAATCATTTATCTTCTGTAACTGTGTACTACATGGATAAATGGTGCAGTTGTGTAACCAGGAAATTCATCACAGTTTTCACATGAGGTCTGTTTATTGACATTATCATCTGTTCACTGATGGAGACCTGAATGCAAAACTGTTCGTAGGAATTGCAGTCCAAAGCCATCTTCATGGTTTCTAAGTGGAACCATCCTCAGTAATCTCATGTGTCTTCAGGCTGTCCATGTGGGCCATCCTCAGCAGCAGTGAGTGATTTCCAAGTGATGAGACTCCAACCAGATTGTCTGATTGTTCTTGTGTCCAGCTGTTCCTGATGTTCCAGACCGTGTTAGTGTGTGTTAGTGAGCTGAGGGTCAGGACCAGCCGGGTGAGGAGACTGTTCTCTCGGTTCAGCTCTGTAGTTCAGTAGTCAGGGCGCTGATTAGGGTGGAGGCCATTTTAAGGGCTGTCTCAATCACAAAATGCTTCCAGTGCACTGGAACGTTCGCTCCCTAAAAAATCCCAAAAACCAGGGAGCATCGACGCTCGCTACGTTCCCTTACAGGAAATGACATGATATTTTCTGAAGCTCGAACAAAATGGCGGCCGAACTCTCAGCCAGCTTCGTCTACAAACGTCAGGAGCTTGTTATGGTTGTTGTGGCTCTCAGATGATTCCTTACGTTAGCGATTTTAACTTTATTTGACGTTCTGTATACGGCGTGTTTGAGTCGAACGGCTTTTAAGTGTTTAATGATTTAAATAAATCCACTAGCGAGCTACGATCCTGCTCGAAGCACCGTGACAGAAACGCCTGTGATTAAGCTAATAAATTTATACGATATATAACGTCAGAAAGATATCGGTCCTGCCTGTTGGTGACAAACGCCAGCGGTGACGTTTTACAGCGCGAGTACGTCGTCATGGTGACGGGAATTGAGTCATCAGCGTCACAGTGTGTAGTGAGACAGGGTCCTAGTGCCCGAACTCCTGCACACCATCTACTGATTCACCACCGAGGGAGCGAGCGAGCTGATTGAGACGCATCCTGTGTGTTTTAGGCGGAGCCGATATTTGATAGCTATTTTCTGAATTTTGAGCAGTAATGGGACTCGGCCGATTCCCTCAGCAGCCGTTGTTTGTTGTTTCCATGAACTTGTAGGATGATTTGCAGAAATGAGTGTGCATCATTTCAGCTGGAAGTTTATCCCATAGTGTAAAATTTTGGTTTGTATGTGGCCCCCCAGACCTCTCTCTGTCTTTCTCTCTGTCTCTCTCTCTGTCTCTCTCTCTCTCTCTCTCTCTCTCTCTCTGTCTCTGTAATTCAGACAGGCTTTATTGGCATGACACTGGTACAGTTTTGCCAAAGCACTGGCCATAAATAAACAAATAAATACACCATACATAAATAAATGAAGAGATAAATCAGCAATAAATCTTATAAATATATAAAATAAGAAAATGATGATGTTAAGACGAGTATAAACGTGTGTACACCCACTCAAACACTTGGAAGTCTCTGAGCTCGTGACAAGCTGCTCCATATCTAACTGCTGTTACGATCAGGCTCGAGTTTTCTCCCGAAACGTATCTTCTTTTTTCTTGATTTGATAGTGCCATAAAATTTATTTATTACTTTTAAATTTTGTGAAGTAGACGGATCGTACGTGTTGGTAATGATCTCACTGTCGCAGGAAATGTTCCTCTGTTTCTACCGATTCTGCATGTACAGGGAGCACAGTCTCTCCTCTCACTGCTGCCATCTCTCTCTCTCTCTCTCTCTCTCTCTCTGTCTCTCTCTCTCTGTCTCTCTCTCTCTCTCTCTCTTTCTCTCTCTCTCTGTCTCTCTCTGTCCTGTCTCTCTCTCTCTCTCTCTCTCTCTCTCTGTCTCTCTGTCTCTCTCTGTCTGTCTCTCTCTCTCTCTCTCTGTCTGTCTCTCTCTCTCTCTCTTTCTCTCTCTCTCTGTCTCTCTCTGTCTGTCTCACTCTCTCTCTCTGTCTCTCTCTCTCTCTCTCTCTCTCTCTCTGTCTCTCTCTGTCCATCTCTCTCTCTGTCCATCTGTCTGTCCCTCTCTCTCTCTCTGTCTCTCTCTCTCTCTCTCTCTGTGTGTAATCCTTTAATCACAGAGCCCCTGAGGATCACCACACGTGGTGTGTCCAGCCCTGGATGTGACCTCAGATCCACTGTAGTGACGTTTCACTGCTCTCACAGTCTCATAGTCATAAAGAGTAAAAAAGGAGACTGAACTTGGGTTTTCTTGTTAAACAGATCAAACCTTAAAGTGACACTTGATCCAGAACATCGTCTTTATTCCAGATTCTACTGAAGAGCGAAAGTTTTTGCACCTCGCCGCTCTGTTTTATGGAAATTTGCAGCCACTCCTGTGGGATGATAACGGTGCAGCGATGTGTGAAGCATGTAATCATTTTCAGGAAATAAATCATTATTGGAATTCTCCACAGTATCAGCTCGGATCTGTTATGAAAAGACTCGACCTCATTAAACACTCTGCTTCTTAAGCAGTAAATTAAACGAACAGAGATTTACACTCCATACGCTGTCGTTTATTTCTCGCCTTATCATCTCACTCTCTTTCTAGGAAATGCTAAAGCGGTCCGGATTAAAGCGGCCCAGAGATTTAAAACAATTATTTATGCATCTCAGTTTTCAATCTCTGTTTATTTCCTGATTATTTTTTCAGCGTGACAGCTTGCTGCTTTTAAAACCTATCATGTTGAGAAATAAAGAATTGTAATTCAGGCTGTTGGAGTATTTTTTACCCAAAAAAAAAAAAAACTTTTCGTATTCTTCTTGTAGTCTATACGTGTGGGAGTTCAGGCATCTAGTGCACTAAATAGGGACCATAACATCACTATGCTATACCCTGTGTAGTGAGCATGTGATTTTGTTTAAATTAAATTTGCTCAATCAGTCAATGTTTATTTATAAAGCACATTTAAAAGCAACCGAGGTTGACCAAAGTGCTGTACAAAGAATAAAACGATGAAAAATACAAAAAGTAAAACTACAAGAAAAACAAAACGGGTAACAAAGTAAAGCAAATACAGTAGTAAAGGCGTAAACCAGTGTTCATGGAATACTGAAGGCCAGAGGGAATAAATATGTCTTCAGAGTGACTTGAAAACTGAACTAGAAGGGGTTAATCTGATATGGAGAGGTGGACTGGTCCAGAGTTTGGACCGGCGATCGCAAAGGCGCGATCTCCTCGTGTTTTAAGTCTGGATCTGGGAACGGAAAGTAAGCCAAGATCACAAGATGTCAGAGTTCTGGAGGGAGCAAACGGACGGAGCAAACCTGTCAGATACTGAGTAAACATATAGTAGAGTTTTAAAATCGATTCTATATTTAACAACCATTCACACATGTGATCACATGATGACATTATTTTAGTTAACGTTAGCTAGCTTGTAAGCGTACTTGGCTCGCTACGTAACGTTGGTATAGCTGAAGTTCCCAAATTATTTTTACGTAAATTAAACCAACTCTCAGGGTTGAAAAATAATCAATGCTCAAAACATCATAATCTGAATTTTACACACTTGTATGCAGCAATGTTTCATTTAAATTAAAATATTAACAGCGCAATATCTCACTGTAGACCTCTAGCTCAATTCCAATAAAACTGAATTAGAGTTTTAACTGTGTAAAAAGTTTAGTATTTAAATGTATGTGAATATTTTATTTATACAGTAA